>NW_015112721.1:304191-393098 GCF_001443285.1 Poecilia latipinna
GGAAATTTTCCTTTCTTTGGGGGGGAAAAAATTTGGTTTGCCCCCCTTTTTTTCCCCCAAAAAAAAAAAAAAAAAAAAAAAAAAAAATCCTCATTTTGCAGGACTATTCAGACTGAGAGGAAGTGAACATGGCTATTAAATATATAGACATATTGGTATGTGGTCTGTGCACCTCATAGAATTGACTGATTTAAAAAAAAAGATCTTGAAAAAGCACAATATGTGCAACCAGCTGACTCAGGTGGTTTTGGCATACCTCATGGTCACATTCAGTCACTAAAATGAGACCAACCAGCAGATGTCGAGTCCTGAATCATCATGCAATGGAAGCATGCTTTTTTTATGTGCAAACGCCAATACAGACTGAGGAATATTTTATACAATGATGTGTAACAGTTTCTGCATCGATTTAGCTTTCCAGGGACAAAGTTCCTTAACATGCAGATATATTTCTAAGGGAAAAGAAGTCTCATCTGTGTGATGTGGTAATATTTAAGTGTGGATCAGTTTGACTTGACACATCATTTAATTTTCTGTAAGGTCTGGAAAACATTTTCTGTGACAATTAATTCCAGGAGTGCACATGAAAAGGTTCTGAATTGGTTCTGTGACTGGCTACTGTAAACCTTAAAAGCATTCACTTCCAGTTTAAATAGCAGGACTTCCAGAGTGGAAGATGTTTTTTTTATGGAATATTTTATTCAGCTAAAAGGAAACTGAACTACATCATCGCAGTATGTGGTGATTCTACTAGTAGTAAAATGAACTTACTAGTTTTTGTTCATAATTTGATATGCAGGCATTTTTCTTGTCGTATATATCCTACATATAACAGCCTTTGTTGTTTTATTGCTTGTGGGTACTGGCTATCATGATAAATGCCTTGAAAGCATAAAACATGTTGAGACTTTTGCTCATATTTTAGTTACAGTGATTTATTGTTTCTATTGTTTTTTTTTTGTCCTTCCCCTATTTTGAATATTTATTGATTTTTATCTGTACAACACTTTGTCACAGGTGCAGTTTTAAAGTGCTTTAATGAAATAATATTAAAAAGAGAATGAAGAATGATAGGTATTTTTTCTCGAACCTACATAAAAAGACCACAGACAACGTATATGAATTTTATAGACAAAGCTTTTGCAAAAGGAGAACTCTCCGCCACTGCCTGACAGGCCGTTCACAGAGAGTTCTGATCTCCTTCCACGCGAGCCCCTGTTTTATTGTCAAAGCAGAACAGCCAGAAAAAAAACAGAGGTCGTAAAACATTTAACCTAAACAAACCAGCCAGGTGTGATATCTGATCTACGGTCTGAGCCCAGTTCAGCTCTAGGTCAAACTGTCGACAAAGAGGGAGGATAAACAAGAGACAAAATACGACTGCTCACAGGCAGTTAGGAGGTATTCTGGTTTATAAGAATTAAGGTCTGGGAAACACAGAGTTACCTGTCTCCCACGAAGATGAAACAGTCAGTCGTAACCTCCAGGTCAGTTTATACACACATTAACATTAGACTGAACAAAATGATAATACCAAAAATCTCTATCAAAGAGGTCAAGAAACAATGTTTTGTTTTTAAGAATAGGAATGGTCAGGGGTGTCAGTTTAAGGGAGGGGGGTTAAACTCCTCCAAATTTTAAATATGTCCTTTGTCCAACACACCTGAGAACAGAATGATCTCAGGATGCATTCAACTTCTACAGAGTTATGCTAATAACCCAGTTGTTTTACTCAGATGTCTTGAAGCAGATATTCTAAGTGGAGTTTCAAACGCCAAAGACAAAAACAGAAGATGCATGTTTGCATACAGAACCAGCAATTAGGTTTCCCTTTTTTTCATTTTATTGTGAATCATCCTCTTTAATAGCATTTTTAAATAAAAATATTGTGGGGGGGAAAAAAATGAAATGCCAAACAAGCTTTGACATCTTGATAAATTTTCCCTGACATCAGTATAATACGAGGTAGCAGTAGCTGTCACGTCCCAGAGCCGTGTTTATGCCTTGTCATTTCTCTACGCTGAGTTACCTAAAAAAATTTTCCACATCTTATCAGCTTCACTTCTCTTTGTTCTCACAGAGAAAGGAAAAAGAAAAATCTTGATATTGTCACAGTCATAGTTTAGCACTTGGTGTCTATTTTATGCATCAGTGAGAAACCACACTAGCTTTCTGGCCTCTTGTGTCAATCACATCTGCTCGAGCTGGCTGGCTTTCTTCTGAATCTTTTATGGCGCATCCTAACATCAAAGATTTACAAAAATGATAAGTGCTGCTGTGGTCACCGCAGCGCATGAGATGGTAAAACACTTCTGACAGGCATGAAGTATTAAATACAGGACACTTTACCAAACACTCGGTCTCTGCCAGGGAAATAAACTTGTTTATGTCTGTGCATCTGCAGATGAGACGAGGTAAGCGGGGAGCGATGTGATTCATATGGGGGTGATGCTTTTTTTTTTGTTGAATCTGAGAACTAATCCTTAGTTTTCTATAATGTTGAGGATAATCTTCTAATTCTTTTGAGTTGGTTTTAAAGGCTGGTGTGTTGGCGGACAAGCTGCGAATTAGTAGGTTAAATGAGATTATTCCAATTCAGAAAGAGCTTGTTTATTGTGTGTAAACTCCCGTCCTCCTCCCACGCTTGCCACAAGAAGCGAGGCTCAGTTTCATATATGTATTATTAAAAAAAAAGGATAATTCATGAGTTACAGGGACAATCCATCTGTTACAAGGAAAAAAAAGAACAAAATTGAAAAGCTTTTTAGTCAACCCTCCATTTGATGTTACCCTGTTTTAAAGTCATTATCTACCTTTGAAATACCTTCTGAACTTTAGGTCAAAAATATGAAATAAGATCATTTTTATGATACCTCTGATAGCTTTGCACACTGCAGATGATTGAATTGCATGAAAGTATGTGAGCACAGCACGATTAATTACTGGGCACTGATATTGCAGCATTTGATACTCTCTTGTTCCTATTTTGTCCCATTCAACCGTGCTTTTTCACCTTCTGTCTTTTACACTCTCTATCCTCAAAGTCCTGGCTGTTTGTTTGTCCATGTTTGCTCCAAAGACTCAGAAAACATTCATCCCACATTCCCTACAAGGAAAGCAACTTGCAGATCAACCAGAACATAATTAATTGGAATGGACCTCAGTGATACTGGCTTGTGGTAGACATTTGAAACATGAAAGCTCCATCCAGTGCAAATGCTTGAGCCCCCTGGTTTACTTGTGCACTGATAGAAAATAGCAGAGTTGAATGAACATGTGCACTCATGCATGCTCATCTCTGATCCCTGCGATCCAGCGCAAACAAACATCTGGCATGGGTGAGAAACAGGCCAGAGAGATGGCAGGACTGAGTGTGTATACATAGGTTTGGTCTGGTTCTACTGGGCTTCATTTCAATCTTTAAAATTAAGTTCAGAGACCAATTACAGCCTCTGATGCTTTTGTACAAATCTAAAAAGATCATTTTCACCTTGCACTTTTTAGTGTATTAAAAATCATACGATTCATTTAGTATATAAAAACAAAAAAAACATCAGGTCTGATAACCTAACCTTTCCTATTTCTGGCTGCTAAATATTTGCTTCCTGTAAATTCAGACATTTGCAAAGTTTCCATTAATATTTGAGAGTGACATTCAAAACAGTAGGGCTGATCCAACTTTTTGGGGTATCCATCCTGAAATTTCTCTCAATAATTGAGAGGTTAGACTGCATTCCTCCTGAAAACTACAGGTGTTGAACACACTGCCTACAGGTTTTCTGTGAGGCGGAGGTCTTTGTGAAGACCCCTCCAAAGCATCGACTTCCTTAGACGATTTCATTACTATTTTCCATTTAAAAAAATAAACTTATTAAAATGAAAATGATTAATTTTATGATTTTTTTCTTTCTTTTTTTTGCCCAGTGGCTGAAAAGTCCAATCATTGTTTACAATAAACATAAAGTAGATTGTATGTCTTCCTAATATTGAACAGCTCCACTTGAAAGAGCAGTAAAGTAACACTACATGATGTAAATTGGTATTGTTAGTGTGTCTCCTTTATCTGAGCAGTCCATATTTTATTCATTTCATAAATCGTCCTTTTGCAGGAGTGAGGACAATCCCCACAACAGAGTCAGCTTTCTCAATCACCTTTTTCAGCTGTTTTAAGTCACTGTATGAATTTTATTCCAGCAGAAGTCTGTCGAGGACATTCTTTTATTTCTAAACGTTTTAGCAACACTGCTTTGAAACCTGTTTCTACATGGAGCAGTTTGGCTAAAGTTAACATGTTTTTTTTTTCTTGTTTTAGATGAGTTGTTGATAACATATTCAAGGTAATGTCAGGGAATAAACTTGCAGTAAAAGTTGACTGCTTTATAAAATCATGTTCCTTTGCTGCCTGAGCACAACATGCAGAGTGGGTCAAATGATGCAAATGCACAATGCTAATGGCTGAGATTAGCATTGTAAAAGGTAACATGCTTAGATTGCTGCATCAAATGCAGTATTGTTTGGTCAACAAGGATGTGTCAAGGGACAATGTGAACATGATTTTTTAAAAATAACATTTCCTTGCACATCTTATACTGTTTTAAAAAGGTATGTGTGGACTTATATTAATTTTTGATTGCCTAAAATATGCTGTATGAAATCAAACTTAAGTAATTATTCAAACTTTATTTAGCTAAAAACATATTTCTTATTAATTTGTTTTGTAATAAATCAAATTACCTCTACTGTGGATTTCTTTCTTTGACTAATCAAGTTTTATTTTTTTATTTTTTTTAATTAGTCAATTTCTGATGATTTCTCTCATTCGTACCTCTCCTGACACTTCAGACAGAATCATCAGTTAAATGCTGATTAGTTTGTATCAAGAAATGTGCAGTGTTGCGGTGTAAATTCCTCTCATGAAGCATCTGAACAACACTTTGAACTATTCAGTCGTAACGCTGATATTAAAGCATCTGCAGGAATGGAAATGATTTGGATGGCACTTATTGCTTTGGAATAAGAGAAAACATCAATGCTAACCAGTTTTTTTGTTTTATCTTTTCATGTTTTCTGCTGCCATGATTGCTCCATCTCACCTTCCCTTCAAAAAGGTAAAGTATTTTTTTTTCTTTACTCAGCCTGTCTGATTATAAATTGTTGTGATGAAAACATAATACTTGACAAAGCCAGCAATTATTATAACTGTTAGGACTTTTATAAGGCTTCTAAAATGAATAACAAGCTGCAAACTCGCATGTCGAAACTTCTTTAGTGTTGAGTTTTTCCCTGTTTTATCTGTAAAAATAGCAAATATACTGTACTTCCGAAAGAGTGTTTGAGTTGTGCTGTGTGACTGTTTATACCATTTTGGTTGCATTGCAGTTTTGTGCAAAAAGATAATAATAAAAGAAGGCAACTGTCTTAACTGGTGGGGAATCCAGCAGTTGTTTTGAGCTGAAGAGCATTGGATTCAGTCGTCTGTATCAGGCTCCCTGCGATTGTCCCTTTAATCCCCCTGAGGCCCATCTGGTATGCGTTTGTGTGTGCAAGTGTGCAAGGATGCCACTCTGCCCTCATTCACAACTGTTCATATTTAATATCCTCTGGCTGCTCCTACTGCAGTGTTTCTTTTTCTCCAATATGCTGTAATCCACATTTTTATTGTCTTAAGTAGAAACACTAACTGTCCTACTCTTTGGTCTTTGTTTATCTTCTCTTTCTGTGTCTTCACATTACACTCTCATTGCTCCATCTTTCCTTCCAACTGTACTTAGACTGCATACATTATGGCAGTGTGATAATTAATTATTTGGGAGTATTTTTTAAAACTTTTTTGTATTCATTAGTAAAGCATTGTTTAGCAGAGTGCTATGGTGTTTTATGGCTCTTTGAGATGTTTTTGTCCATGGAGCATTAAGGTTTCCGTTTCTGTCCCCGAGTCTGTTTGTGGTCATTACATAAAGCATGCCTTCAGGGTTAATATTAATACTTGTCTAAACAGACAGACACCATCCAGTCCCAATGTCTTGTTGTTGAACCAAAAGAAAGTCTTAAAGCTCTCTGTCTCAATCAAGTGTTTAGGTTTGTAGGCGGAGATCATGAACTGATGAAATTACAAGGAGAGGTGGTGCAGGATGTGAGGTTGAGGGGGGAGGGCAGACAAGAGGTGAAAGCAATAAGCTAAGCATCAGGGGATAATCCAGACTTAATGGAAGGAATAAAACAGCCTATGGATGGCAATCCGCTTTCCTTCTGCACAGATTTTCTTCACACTGACGTAAGATGTTGCTCTGCGGGGATACCACCACAAAAAAGATGTTTTTTTATTCGGTAACTAAACAACAGGGAGTTGAAGTATTGCTCTAGTTGCTCAGTATTAGCAGTGTGTGGGTGACGGAACTCATGCATACATTACAAGTTTTTTTTGTTGTAATTAATATAGACTTGCATGGAGACTTTGCATTTGGTCAGCGTTTTACCTCCAGAATTTTATTTAGAATAAAATAGAAATAGAAAAAAAATTCCCAATAGCCTTAATAGCAGATTTTTTTTATTTTTTTTTTTTGTTGTTTTTTTTTCTAGTTAAAGCATTTATTTGTTTTTGGGCTAAAAATCCTTTCAAAATTAGCTGAGAACGAAATTGCCAAAAAAGAAACAAACAAACAAAAAAATCACCAACAGCCTTAAATGATTTATTCATTTGTTACAGGAAGTGACGGTAGAGCCAACTAAACTTGATCATGATCAATATGATCTTTACATAACTCTTCTTTCTTTGCCTTTATTATAAAGTCTCCAACATTTTCTGTGATCTTTAGAATCTCAACCACAAAAAATACACACAACATGCATCTATTACAGTTAGTGACCACCTGACTGGAGAGAATGTGTATCTGTTGAGCAGATTGTGAATGCACGGCACTTGAAATACAATATTCAGCCAAATATTGCATCCCATCAACTATTTGTGATTTTATTCTGTGAACATTGACACTGTAATGATTGTGAATCAATATGTTGTGCTGCTCTGTTGAGTTTGTTGCCATTGGCTATTATTTGTATGTATTTTTGCTTAACCTGAATCACTGTGGAAAAATTTTCCCGAAGTGACACCACCCGTGTTTTCTGGAATCGGTGCCTGTGAACAATTTTCTATAATCAGTGGAGGGAGTCGAGGGGCCGCCCTGTGTGTTTTCTTGACTTTTTGCTGCAGCCTGTTGAGATTGTTTATCCAACAGGAGGGCTTCTTGATGAATGAACTCCAGATTGATGCATGTTAATAAGCAAAAGCAGACGGCTGATCTCACCCTCTGCAGTTGAAACACTGACAAGCTAAATGGATGTGTGAAGTCGTAGATGGTGTCCTTACAGCACTGCCTGCTGTGCTGTGTATGAGTGTGTGTATGAGTGTGTGTGTTTTATGAGGGCAGAAGACATGAGCAACATTTGGATTTTCCCTTTAAGATGCCAACGTGTTTCTCAGAAGGCTGTAGGTGGTGTGGTTTGTCTCTGGCTTTTTCTGCAATATTGCACATACAGAAAGAAAGAAAACAATGAATGAATATAAAAAAATACAAGAACCTTTACATGCACAGTTTAGTCTGAGCAGCTCTTTGCAGCTGGTCTACACGTGCACAGCCCAGGGCCAAATTATTCAATCTGCAGTGAGGAAAATTTGAAATCCAGACCTGTAGGTGTACCATTTGTTATGGTATGATTTCATTGTATTCTCTTTATTTCCCATCCATCCATTCATTTTCTGTACACCCTTGTCCATAGTGGGGTTGGGAGGGTTGCTGGTGCTTATCTCCAGTCAAAGTTTCGGCAAGAGGTGGGGGTACATCCTGGACAGGTCGCCAGTCTGTCACAGATTCTCTTCATCTTAAATATTGTAATGCGGTTTCACTTTCGTGCTAAATGAGGCAAAATATTCTTCTTTTGTGAGCTTGCTTGTCCTTAGGTTTTACAGCCAAAGCTTTTTTCCACTAACTAAAGCATCTCTCAGAAACCTTACCGGCTCCTCTGCAGTGGCGTCTCAGTGCATCATATGGATCATGTGGAAGCATATCGACAGAAGAGCTGAAATGGCATGCAATCATGGAGTTCAGCATCTTTTTTTTCTCCCCACAAAGCTGCAGACACCTAACAGCTGGTCAGAGAGGAAGGCGCAGAGTAAATTTCCCAGGTGACTCTCTGTACTCGGAGCGACCTGTTCTGTCAGCAAAGAGGCACGCTGCCTTCCTCCTTTACTGCCAGCATGCATTTATTACAGTCTGTCATCGTCATCATTGACAGATTTTAGCTTGCTTTTGAATTTTTGGACCCCCATTCAGAATTGTTTGCAATAATTAAATATTCCTGTAAAATCTTTTGAAGTTCGTCACTGCACATGTGAAAACAGAGAAGAGACACTTGTGACTCCTTAAGAAGCTGTTAAAAAGAAACTCTTCATGTGAGTCAGATTTCTGGTAATCCTTTTTAAAAGGTCCTTCTTTTATAATTGCTCTTAACTTTTCTGTGATGTTTGAGCTGTGAGAGAAGTTCTCCTTCGTAATGATTCTCAAGCTTTCTCTTAGTAATCATGGGAAAATAACAGCAATTAAATTCCCTCTGCTGTCTTCACCTGAATTTTTAAACATTTACAAAAGAACTCGGCTCAACTTTACACCCTTAAATTGCATATCAACAAATTAGAATGCCACTGAAGAGTTGATTTTGATTATTTCAACAATAATAATAGTTCAATAAGAGAGAGTTTGTTTTAAATGTTTATTTCTGTACATTTAAATAGTTATGGCGGACAACTAACAATCTTTAAAGGCCAGTAAAAAAAGTACTTTTCATTGAGAAATTATTTTCTGCTAAAAAAAACATGTCCTGAATTAATATATTAATATTCAGTAGGTCTTATTTGCAATGTTTTGGTCTTAGGTGGGAATGTGTTGAATTTCCTGTAAAGCAATCCCTCGTCCTCACTGCAGAGATGAACAATAACAAGTCACAGAGGCTGTTTAACTGTGACTGAGCAGAATTCAGATCACGTCATTCCCCCCCTCTGCTGTGCATTTTTACTATCCTAATCAAGTTTATTGCAGAGGTGCTGCTTTTATTGCATTATACGGAGCGTGGGTATCTCTGTTTGCAGAGGCTTTTGTGTAGTATAACTAGGTGAACATTTGAACATATTACCAGAGGTGTTGATTGGATAAGAGGAGGGTACTGTGGTGTGGTGATGCATTCATTTTACATGCTGATAAAAGGATGATGGCAGGGACATTCATGCTGTGGTCGACTGTGGAGGGATCAAAGCAGGGACTGAAGGACTGCCTGTCATTTCTCGCTGCATCTCCTGAGGTGTCATTACTGAAGCCGGGTTTCTTCAGGGCATTAATCCCAGGCTCACTGATCAGTGAAACCAGTCTGACCAAATTTATCATATTTTTATTAAACTCTGCCGTTTTCAGGTTCGTCTTGACTCGTGTTTGGAAAATGATGGTTGGTAATTGGTGTGTTTCTGCTAGGTGTTATTGATAAAAAGAGCTCCATAGCAAACATGCATGTCTTTAATTGGTATGCCTTACCCACGAGATGAAGTTCATCGACAGCTTCAGTGTTTTTCACACACAGGCAGCCGCTACACCACATCATCCAGCGCATTTAGGACATCCCAAAGAGTCACTAATTAAAGAGTTGGCTGAAGTTTGCACACTGACGCTCTCAGTCAAATTGATAAATTGGGGAACAGAAAAAAACTACAGACATTTACTATAGATGAAACAAACTTGGACCAAAACCAGTCATCTTCAGCAGCCTGGGGCAATAAAGACACATCATGGCTCCCTCAGACGATCTGCTGTCATCCTTAGCTTAAGATGTTTCCTCTTTTCAAAAACTGAGTGTTAATTCTTTTCTCCTCATACAGCTTAAATTTTATGGTTTTATCAATTGGACCCATTTGTCCTGTACCTGCAGACAGTGTTTGTTGTGAATTAAAGCCCAGTGAATATTTTGAATTGACACCACGATGAATTGTGGTCTACAATGCTATAACAAGTTAATGAATAATATAAATAAATCTTAATAATTAATGATGTAAACACATCACATTCATGCTCTATATATGACAGGGGGATTAACATGCAACTAAGTTGTTTTCTTGCATTTCCAGCAGCTGTAATCTCAGGTTGAATGAAAATAATGTTTTACTTTTTAATGAGTATCTAGACGCATTTACTGACTGCCTACATCAGTAAGGCCCAAAATCAATGCTCAAGGACTGTAATCTGCAGGTTTTGGGTCTTCCACTGATCCAACTGAGTCAGTCGATAGTTCATTAGCAGAGCCTCTGCAGAACTTTGGCAAGCTGAGGAGGTAGTTGGACCAATTGAGTCATTTGTGTTGGAGCAGAGACGAACATCCAAAGGTGGCAGGACACTGGAGCCGGACACAGGATCTGTGTTTTGCAAATACTGCAAACGCACTGCAGACTGAAGTCTTTTTATTTATTATGTCAACATTGAAACATTAACCAACATTAATCATTGCATGTTGGTTAATAGTGTTAGTGTCTATTAACAGAGTGTTAATTCAGTGTTGATGTCTGTTAACACTATTGACTTGAATCACTTTCATGCCCTAGTCATGAAAGTGATTCACGTCTAAGACATGAATTACTTTCAGTTTAGAAAGTGGACATTCGTTATTTCTTTCTTCAAAACTTGATCCTGTGTCACATCCGCAGAGTTTTCCATCTCGCGGTCCTGTAGTGGTATTATTACCTCTTCACCTGGAGAGGCAATGCGTTCTCCTTTTGAGCTCCTTTAAGATCTTTAAAAATAGTGTAGCACTGGATACCTTTCTCGAGGGCCAGAATCCTGCAACTTTTTCACGTGCGCCTTCTCCAGCACACTTGAATCAAATGGCTGAATTGCCTCCTCAACACACAGTGAAGTTCTTCAGAGACCTGATAATGACCTAATTATTTGACTTTGGTACGCTGAAGAAGAGACACATCCGGAACATGCAGCACATCGGTCGTCGAGGTCGGTGGACTTCTGGTGTGGCATCTTAAACCACTGGACTGCTCATTTCATATTCTATTGACAAGTTTTACCGATGTGGTTTTATCTCTTTGGAAGGGGATGTTTTTTTTGTGGTTTTTTTACATACTGTAAATGACTCATCCCTCTAGGGGACTCTTCCAGCATCATTAAAAAAAAAAAAAAAACTGTTGTTTAAGCTCTTATTAAAGTTAGGAAGTTTGTATTGAAATATTTTCTTTCTCCAGGCAGTTTTCTAACACTTTGGGTAAAAACAGTTGACAGTCAGTTCGTCACTCACGTCAGGTAAAATTTGCATTTTCTCCCCTTGTTTTTTAGACTAATAATAAACTTTTAATTGTGTAGAATGCACATTTTTGTTCTAAATAAATACACTTCGAGTTAGCTGAATAACAGAGCAAATTTTGACTTTTTAGTTTGTAATCCCAAAATGTGTTTAACAGATTATCATCTATGATAGCATATAATCCTTGCCATATTAGAGTCACAGTGTGAATAAATCCAAATGAAGTAATAAAAAAAAAAAAACTCACAGCAGCAGATTCATCTTATCGCTCATATGCAGTACTAGCTGTGTTTTCTATGTTGTCTATATTTTTCATTTAACTGTATTCCACCAGGGATCTGTAGTATCAAATAAAACATCTGCTGCTGGCCATTCAGCATTTATTAATGCTCCACAAGGCAGCTGAGAACAGAGAGGTCAACACATCACTGTAGCTGGAACATTTATTCAAGCAGGTGAACCAGTGGCCAGTTTTTTTTCTGTATTTTATCTAAAGTTTTTTTTTTTCTTCCTGTGGTTTCTAAGGTTATTAAGGTGTTAGGAGCTGTTAACATCAAGCTAAACCTCTGAAAAGTTGTTTATTTGCTTTTAGCACTAGGCAGAGAGGAAACTACCGTCGAGCTGCGTCAGCAGTGAAGTCGTCAGAAAAGAAAAAAGAGAGTCTATTTTATCTGTGCTCTCATACATAAAGCATGATGGTGGGATTCAGACAGGCATGAAGCAGCTGCACAGTGGTGCATGGCACAGTCACAGTCTGGTTTTGCAGCAGAATACTTATGTTTATTTCACTTTGATTCGCATGTAGGTAACTGCACTATATCAACTGATCTTTACTGCCCAGCTCTAGATGTTCATGTGTTGAGTATTTGCATCAGGGTGAGTCTGTGCTTACTTTTGGAAGCATACCTGCAGTGCATCCTTCATCATTTTGATTTCTCCTTTTTATCCTGAGTACAGTTTATTTTGCTCCCTGTCTCCCTTCTGGGTGTGATGAGTATTCAGCAGTTAGAGGAGGAAGTGTCACAGATTTCCTCAAAGCCCAGCAGGTGAAGAGGCTGACATGAGTGGCTCGTTTCCACTGAACTAATATGTGTGGACATTTTGACCATGTCACACCTTCCCTGCTTATAATTTACATTTAAATGCATTTATGAGGGCCCAGTTACATTCACGTGTCACTTATGTGCTCGTATTTGACCTTTAAGACATTTATTGTGCACTGATGCCTCTGGAGTGCAAAATGAGACAGTGGGGGCATGTCTATGTCCTTCCTCAGCAGCTGCAAACATGCATTGTTGGGATGGTTTATATTGGTTTTTAATTTTTATTTTTTTTATATAGTTGCCCTTCAACAAAATAGAGTATCCATCCTAGCAGAATAAAGATGCAATACTTAAACGAATAAAAAATGAAAATGGCTTTACTCTACACACATAGTAAGTTGCAACTGAATCCACTCTCCACTTGGAGGAATCTGTCGACGCTCCATAAAGTGTCGTTGTAATCGTTAGGTCAGGACTGCCTCCTGCGTTTTTGTTTTGTGCGTTTTTTAACCCTTTTTTTCCTTATTTGACCACATAAGATATTCCTTGAATAACATGAAAGCCCTGATGGCTCACCTCTGCATTTTTCAATTTGATTAATCTCAACAACTGGTTTACATCCTATAATCAAGCCGTGATTTATTTTATTTTATTTTATTTTATTTTATTTTATCATTACAGTATTTTCCAATTTATTGCATACTACAAATTAATCAAGAATTAAAGGTTCCACTTCAAAGTACGCCAGACAAATCTTAAATAAAATGTGGTTTTGTGTGTGGTATCACTTGCACTTTTATTGTCTTGTGACACATTTCTTTGAAAACTGATCTTCAAATCCAAATATAACTCTTAAATTAAAAGCACTTCATGTTCTAGATTATCGTAGGAGAAACCGTTTAGCTTCTCACTTTCTGCTCTTTTGGTGATGAGTCCACAGATTTTTTTCCCTGGAGTGGTTTGCTAAAGAAGGGCAGCACTCCTCAGAAGAAAAAAACCCTCTTGTCCTTCTTGGCTGGGAATTAAGCTCAAGTCACTATGATAATCAGAGGACAAAACCATTCTATTTTTTTACTAGCTGATACTAAACCTATAGCCATCACATTTACATTTACATTACATTACTGCATATTTATTCATGGCTTACTGTCAGAGTGCGGCCTGAGAGGAATGACGAATGAAGCTAATGCATTTTGCCAAGAGTTGGATGTAGGAGAAGGATCAATAAGATCTTCAGCCCTTTTCACTTTGTGCTAACAAAGTTTGATGGAAAATGTTACCACATGGACCAAAGTCAAGTAGCAGTTTAGAGGGCGAACGGATTTTTGTTTGTCTTTCGCAGAGTGGCATACACCCTGCTTTTCTGTCTTTAGTTGAACCAAAAGGATCCATGTCAGTGTCCTGCTAGATGTCCAAAGGGCAGCATCATGCATGAACGGTTTTATTGCTCAGGCAGGCATGCAGCTCTTTTCCCATCTCATGGGGCATTTAGGGCTTTATCTAGACCAGAAGTCAGCAAGCTCCACAACCCTGACCTATTCCATGAACGATTAGAATAATTATGGATGGCCACGACAAAACCTGGAACAAGTTTCCTTGGGTTGAGGGGATGCTGCGTTTTGAAGTATTTACAGATCCTGAAAATCTAGACTCTGAGCTTTCTAATGATGTCAAACACAGAAGTAAAAAAAAAAAAAAGGAATATAATGGCCATTTGAATGTTGGCACCCTGGAAAACTGATCAAAGAGAAAAAATCTCTCAGATCACCTGTTCAGCTGCCTGCAAGTGTTAACAAAGGCTGTTCATTTACATTACTTTGCAATGACCCTCACAGCATTGACTGTCAACAGGTATGATTGAGAAGGTGTGCAGACAAAAGTGAGCTTTTAGTTAGAAATGCATATTTTTAATTGTTTCCATTGCACGTTCCATTTCTTAGCTTCTGTTTTGTTGTTGTTTTTATTATGATCTCCATTAGTCATTATCGTGACAATGGCTACTCTTCATGGGGTCTACATCATAAAAATACATTTACTACAAAAGCAGTTGCACACACTTAATAAAACATTAGTGACATATTTAATTTATAAATGCATAGTTGTAACATGTTATATGATGACATGATGAAACAAGGCTTGTTTAAAAGCTCTGGCATGTTTTACATTTAGAAAAGATGAAGGAAGGGAGTTCCATTTTCTCATTCTTCTGAAAATATCTGTCTTCTAAGCTTTTGTCATGAAGTATTCAGTGAAGCCTTTACTTGAGAAGAATTAAACCATGCCTAAATACATGCTGGAAGGTCTGTTTCTCCAGAGCCACAGGTTGTAGACACACAATAATACCCTATTACTATACTATGAGCTAAAACATAACTAAAATCATATGTATTATTCATTATTACTTTGATTTTGAACAGTTTTTTCATACTGGGATATTTGACAAGAGGTCTATAAACCTCTATTGATCTTCTGGAAGACTGCCTTCCTGCCTAGATTTTTGGATTTCTCAAGGAATTTGAAAGGCCATTTATACTTTTTGCTTTATTGCCTGTTGGTGATTTATTTCCCCCCTCTGGCAAACTAAAATATCCTAAAATGGCTAATCCCTCTGTGGTACAATTTCTTTTTTTATATTTTGAGCTATCCTCAGTCTGTAGTCATCTTCTGGCCTTTAAAACCTGCAAATAAACCCAGAAGTGCAGATGCTAGCACATATTCTTGCCTCACTTTCTGGGCCAAACGTTCACGCTAAATGGAAGTGGACGATGGCAGGGCAAAGCTCTTTGCTTAGGCTTTGCATTATAAACAAAATGCATGAAAGCAGGTATTTATTTAGCATCTTTAATATCATTGTCAGGACTACATATTTTCTTCTGGGGTGTTTGCCAACAACTCTCAAGGTGAATTTTGGCAAAATATCCTGACAATTGATTTTGTATTTTCTTTCGCAGTTGTGACAAGTAATTAACAAAGTAAATCTATTTAAGTATTTTTCCCAGCGATTAACTTTAGAAAGCTTACTTGTTTGGAAAGCACTGTTCTGGCTTCTTCCATAAAATATTTCTTGCAGTGGCAGCACTTTGTCTACACACCGCAGCCCATTAAATATGTCTTTAGGCTATTAAAGATACCTTTCAACGGCTTTCCCCACTTTACAACAAAATAAGGTCTCAAAGGCACAATTTAATTTTGCCTCCTCCACAGTTTTTGGTCATTGTTTCCCCAAATTACACCCAGTGTCCATAAATTAGATAGGTAAGATATCCTCCATGTTGTTCCAAAATGTGCTGTATGACTATGTAACTCTCTCTAAATTATAAGTGGTTGTTAAATCAGCTACTGTGTTTTAAGAATGTTTATCTGTATTATCCATGTATGTGTAAACAGCTCAATACCTAAAGCTGCATATTAGCTGAGCAAATATAACTGAGTTTCACAGAAGTGTGTATTTTTTTCCTTTATATTTTCATAGTTTGTGATATCAATTTCCATATAGACTATTTTCTTTTTTTCTTAGTGATTACTTTTTCTGTATATATAATTCTTGGTTTTTAATTGGTGCTATTGTCCATTTCCTCAAATTGGGAGATGTCTGGGGCCAAAGTCGCCCCCTAGTGGCGGGGGGAAGTAGAAGTAGTAATGTTCCACAAGCAGCAGTGAACAAAGCATTGGACAGTTTTCACTAACAAAAAGGCTTACACTCAGCAAAACTGTTATAGAGAATGATGAAATAAATCAATTATTGATATCTGCTGATGTGAAGCGCTTATTTTGTGATTCATTTTTCAGCTCAGCCCTGTCAATAAAAACAAAACCGCACACTCTGCTTTATTCTAACAGATTTTTACATCGTTTGGCATAAGAAAATCTTTATCAACAATAAAAGTGTCCCACATTTGACTTGAAACCAGGTGTCCACTGTGGAAATGCAGCTGAGACATTGATCTACTGATCAATCCAAAATATTTACAAACCATTCTGATTGTTGACTTGGACTTTGGACGTGTTCCTGTTGCCATTAGTTTTCATGTTTTAAACTATAATTATAAATGGGATATTTAAGTTCATGAGGAAGTTTTTGATATAGAGTTTCAAACTCCATCTAACTTCAGTAAGTGCTTTTTTCACCCTCATTTTCATCCCAGAAGATGTCTGTAAAAAAGACAGTTTGAATTTAAAGAGTATTCACATTCAAAGTAACGAGAACCCCAGAAAGCTTCTCTCTTTTTCTGTTGCTTCTGCTTCTCCTATTTCTTCCTTTGTCCCGTTTCTATTATTCTCTATTCTCTGAGCTCTCCTCCAGTTTCCCTTGATATTCATGCCGTCGTTTTAGCTCATTCCACGGGCTACCTCTTCCCATCTGTCTTTTTTTTTTCTCTCCCTTTGTGTCAAAGCAGATATGATCCATTTGCTTCGAAAAAAAAGAAATGTATTTCTAAGATTTTAAGTCACTTGAACATTTTGCTGCTCACTTTTCCTACTTTTGGACACTTCAGTGAAGTAGAAATGGCTTTCTGCCATGACAAGACAGCCTGGTTGGGCTTTTCCAAGGCCAATCCCAGTATGTATTTTGCAAAGTAATGATCAATGCTAACTTTATCTGACCTCTCTGCCAATGAGATGACCAACCGTCCCTGACTGTGAGCCTTGGTGATCTCACTTAAAGGAGGGAAAGGAAGGAGAACCGGTAGCTGTAGCCCAAATATGAAACAAACTTCAGACTTGAACATTGGAAATCCTGTTAGTCATCTGAAGGTCTTTTGGAAATAAAATGGTTGCACCACTGCTTATTTCTGTCATTTATGTTGATGATTACACAAAATGTTCCTCAGATGTTTTTACAGAGTGACGGATAACGGTCTAAAACAAGTGGTGCCCAAACTGTTTAGCTTCTGAAGCATAATTTTTTTACTCATTTATTTCACTAGAAATGTACAGAGAAGTGGAGGCCAATTAAACAAGAGGACGGCTACACAGACAGCATCAACCATTACAGTTTTTAATGGCTTCTGGTTTTTATATTTTGTGACAGTTCTGTTATAGATACTACAAGTAATCGGTTAAGTTTTTAGACAGAGCTCAATATTCCTTACTTGCTGTATTTGTAATACGGTCCTGAACTCATCTTTGAAAACCTCTAAACTGTGTCTGGTCCTTAAGTCTGTCATGCAGTCAAATCTCCACAAATGCATGTACTGCTCTTTTTAAAAGAAACAAAACAAAAAAACCAACAAAGAGCTACTTGCAGATTATTGAACAGATATTAGAACTTTAATTATTCTTTGAGTTTTGGGATTTTGAAGCATAGTCATGTAGAGTTTTTGGTTCCGATGAATCAACATTCTTATGAGAATAAAATGAAATATCTAAATAATGACAAATGGTAGAATAATTTCCTATCCCTTGCAACCATTGCAAAGAAATCTAAAAAGATGAAAGATCAGAACTTCATCAATGACTAGTTTGATTTAAATGCTTGAATTGCTTCGGTTTTATTGCCATTCAACAAGCAGGTATTTTTATGACATATTTCACAACACGTGGAGCTGTACATCA
The DNA here is from genome assembly GCF_001443285.1 of Poecilia latipinna. Taxonomy (NCBI): domain Eukaryota; kingdom Metazoa; phylum Chordata; class Actinopteri; order Cyprinodontiformes; family Poeciliidae; genus Poecilia; species Poecilia latipinna. Next base: position 322,134 of record NW_015112721.1, read on the forward strand.
AAAAGCTGCATCTGCAAAACAGGAGACCAAGGTTTAGTGGTTTTCAGCCATATTGAACATATTACCACTGCGTCCTTCAGGCTAAAACCACATATTGATCTTGTCTGGATCAAGCCTGGATTTCCACCTCTGATCAATGTCCAGTCAGTGAACACCATCCATTTCCAGCAGTGTGTTTGGTGGGTTTGGACTCGGCCCCGATGGCCTTGCACGCGTAATGAATGTGGCAGGACTTTAATCACATAACAGTAACATCAGCAAATTCAGTAGAGAAATGACAGTGTGTTAGTGCATTTGCATATTCTTAAACCCACTTAACTACTCTCTTCTGCCAGTTTTTCATATCTTTGCTGTTGCTGCTCATCTACAGCGGCTTAATGCAGATCACCGTAGGGTTTTGCCGTCTCACACATTCACAGCGTCACACATGCAATATGACAGAGTGCATATTTATCAGGCTCTTATTTACTGCTTCTGATAAACATTGCTGCAGTTTACTGCCAGCTACCTGCAGATTTCACCACCTCATACAGCCTCTAGAGTAAATAATGCGAGTGGAGATGCAAACCCCTGCATCGAACCACTGCCGTGCAGATTAATAACACCCTCTTCGTGTCTCACACAATTTCTACCGTGCTTTTCCCCCCTCCCACCCCCCACCTCCCCAATTTCAAATACTGCAAACTTCAAGTCTTTCCTTCTCCTTATTCCATTTTCTTTCTGTGTCTCGTTGTCTTCAAACACACACACACACACACAAACACATGTAGGCATGTACAATAGAATTTATCTGGAAGCTCCAGGGTATGATCACAAAGAGGGTGGAAAGAAAGAGGGGTGTAATGTAAGCCTTTCTCTGGACTTATCAGTATTTTGCAGAAACAAACACAGTAGTAAAAAAAAAAAAAAGTATCTGGATCCCTGCACAGAAGCTACACTTGCCAGGTATCTGAATCAACTGTATCTATTGTCTAAAGAAGCCAATTGGAGCTGAAATCTGTCAATGAGGCTCCTAGCTCAAGCTAATGATTTAAATCCGTGTTCAGCTTTTGTTCTCTTTAATTGGAACAGCGATTACATTTGAGGTACATCCTCAATCCTTGAATGTAAAAGGAAAAAAAAAACAAAAAAAAACACATGCCAAGTGACACGTCTTCACTTGGCATGTTTGTATAGACGTATTTAGCCCAAAATAAAACAAATTTTACATTGTCTCTTTACCGTGTGACCTCCCTGGGGTTGTGTTTCATATAAACAGAAATGGAAAAGAGTGCAGATTAAAACAGATAGAAATGCTGAAGGGATTGCGTGGAAACACACTGAGAAAAACAAGAGGGGGAAAAAATTGACAAATAAGCAAAGATAAGCCCAAGCAAGGTAAGGGAAAACAAGCAGAAGAACTGAAAGCAATAAAAATAGAAAAGGATCAAGAGGTGAAACAATAATCTCGCAGAAAACGTCCAGAAAGACCTTTTGGTTTGGTTGATTTGCTCGCTCTTTCTCTGTGGAGTTTTTGTAGTGGCCATTCCAAGAAAAGCAAGGCGCGATACAGACTCTAACTCATTTTCTTCTACTCCCAAGACATGTCTTAGAGGGTAAAATGGATTGAAACCTGGACAAACGGAGAACTGGCCGGAAAGCACATTGTTTCTGGTTCACTGCAGTTCAGAAACTCCCGGATCTGACGGCATTTAAACCTTTGCACAAGCTTAGGATGAGAAGTACTATGTACCAAATCCAGGAAAAGAGAGAGAGGAGGAGGAGGATGAGAATGAGAATGAGATGATAGAAATAGGCTTGTTACCGTTTCCAAACTAATCTGTTTATTTATTTATTTTTCTTTTTTTAGATTGAGACATGATGCTCTCTCTCCATTTTGAGACCTTTCAGCCCACTTCATGCTGCAGGTTATTTTTTTATTCTACAGGTCAGGCAGTATTTAACCCTGGCTGAATCCTGTTTTTTTGAAACGAAACTCAGCTTTCCGATGAATGTGGTTAATCACAGCAATTTAAATTGTAACAGTTTTGAAACTTTTATGTGTGACAAAAAAGGCAAACAAGATCAAAACAATATGCTTGTAACCACATTTACTTTGTATTGCTAAATTTTAAAATTAAAGGTTACTGTTATTGTAGGTGGATATGATTAGAATGTCATTTGTAAATGTTCTTGAGGCCATAATGTAGATTGCACATTGAGCATTAGAGGCCTGTAAGTCTTTTTCTCTCCCAGATACCTTAATTCACAGCGCTTATTTTGTCATGATTTTTTCCTGTTTGCTTTGAAGGGTCTCAAATGAATTTAAAATGCATCTGTAAGTGATTTACCTGCTTTGGGCTCAGGCATTCAATGAAATGTTCCTGTGCTCGTCTTGCAGGACGGAGCAGTAGCCTCACAGACTGAAATTTCACATCTTTACCACCGCGGGACACTCTCAGAAACACTGCAGGGGGTTTTGAGCTCATTAATAAACCCAATTTTGTTAGCTTCATGTTCTTTAAATGGGTGAATTTTAAGGCTTAAAAGGATTCTTGTCTCCCACATTAAACATAATTAATAACGTTTTGTAAGTTAAAAATCTGACTGCTAAGATAGTGAAAGCACTCACAACGTCGCTTTTAATAGGATATTAATTAGTTTGAGTAAAAACTGCTGAAAGTTGAGAATAAGTTTCTGCCACTCTTGGCAAAATATGACGACTTGTTCTAGTTCCTTTCAAGATTTGGTTTCTCTTTGAATGTTAAAACCTTTGATAAGGAAGAAAGTTATTGCAGATGATTGCAAAGAAGTTACAGACAATCCAAACAGCCAGAAGTAAAGAAAAGTCTCTCTTGGTGACAACAATGTTGTAACTATGTCAAAGTTCTTTTGTGTTATTTTTAACTCTCTCTCTCTCTGAGTAACTCGAGGGGATGCTTTTCTTTTCTCCTTTTTCTCTTCAGTTATATTATAAATGTATTACTGACCTTTTCAATGTTTTTACCCCATTTTCAATATTTAAAATAGATTTTTTTGTATGTATGAAGCAGATATTTGATGTCCATCTTTGATGTTTTTGTTCCGCTTAACTGCATGCAATTTGGGGTACAGTTATGCTTCCTTGTTGGTTTTACCTCACTTTTTTTTCTTTTTTTTTACTGGAAAAAGTGAACCGAGAGGAAGACAAATATGCACTCAAAACATATTTTCATAATGTTACAGAATCAACGCATGACATTTTATGTAATATTTTAATTAGGAATCTGCCGACTAACATATTGGCTCCATTGGTTTGAGAATGGGTGCAGCTGGCAGCGTATTTTTCCAGCTGAAAACGGATCTAAACATGTGGATTATGTCAAAGCAAAGCAGCATCTCGATGAACCACTTTCTCCATCTCGTCAGCTTTGTTGGTTCTTCCATTGTGAAATCCACAGACATTGTTTTTGTGAATCTTACTTGAGCTACTTCTCTTTTCTTTTTGGTCTCTGCCTGGCGTATTTAATGCTAAATATTATCTTGAAAGGTTTGCAATGGAGTAAATGCTTAATATCTTATCTAATTTATCTTGTGTATTGTATTTTTATTGCCCGACAACGTAATAAGAGTTTAGTTGCGGTTTACAGAGCAGCACAATATGTGGGGAAATACGTAATTTGGAGACTTATTTTTAAATGGTATGATTGGAATGTTGATTGAAATTAACACACATTTTTCTCACTCTTCCTTTCCCATCATCACAGAGTGGCTAACATTGATACCAATTTGCATTCCACGCAGTATCTTTCCTAAGCAGTGGGTGTCACTGTTGAGAAAATATGCTTACACAGCAGAAAGGGACTGAAGGTGCTGACATGAAGCACATTGTTGGCACCTAAACAATGATGTACTCAATTGATATATATCCCAAATAGTGATTTGCCCATTTTTCCCAACTTAATGTCAACAAAAACCTTAACACCCACTTAAGCTATTAAACCATTTTTTATTTTGGAGTATTTGTTTTAATAAATGATGAAGATAAATGATGAAGATAATCAGTAACATTTCTTTTTGAAAATTTTGTTCTAAACCCTCTTTTTTTTAAAATTTTGTATCCAATCCCCATTTGAGGTCATTGACTCATTAGATATGACCCCAGAAAATAACGTGACCTAATTCTGGTAGATATTAAGAGAATAATATAATAATTAGATTAATTCATAGGTTGTTAAAGCAGGTAAAAATATGCCCCAAACGATCATGAATTACTGCTCGGTTGGTACAAACCTTCCTGTGAAACATCTGACTCTTTACTTGTATAAAACAATCAAGATTACAAAAGGAAGTAGCAATGTAATAAAAAAAAAAACATGTGCATTAAAACAACAGTAATGTTTTTTCATAAATACCCCAGTAGATCTAATTGCCATCCAGCCTTTGGAGCGCATCTTTACATCATATGTGTGTATTTTGACACTGCAGTCTTGTCTTGGGTTCAGTTGTTTCATTATAAAGACAAAATAAAAACTGACATTGGATCGTCCCACTCTGTAAGTTTCCTTTATGTCAGCAAATCCTTTAAAACCACCACATGTGGCCTCTTTCATTTGTCATTTCCATCTGTTCCTCCTTTTGTCCATTTTGAGATGTGGGCTTTTGTTTGTAATGCCTCTGAAATAAAGCCACATTCAGCAGACATCACCGCAGTTTGTCCACTTTCCATTTCCAAACAGAAATACATTAAGAGACAATCACACCACCACCACCCCACTCAGGAATCTGGTAGCACTTAAAAAAAAACAAAAAAAAAACTGCTCTTCTTCGAACCTTCCTCAGCTCATCTTAAGATTTGATCTAGAAATCTTCTGTGGATGTGTAATGGCTGTTATCTGAGGAGCCATAAGGTGACAAAAGTGGGTTTCCAAGAGTACGGCTTTACCTGAAGGGAGAAACGAGGCTAATCCCAGGGTTTCAATAATGTGCTTGGAGCATACTGTTACTACAAGGTCACGCTAGGTAATATTTAAGACCACATCAAAGCAGGAATGTGGTGTGTGAATTTCACATTTTACTGTAACTTCTAGGTTGCCAGCTTCTAGTGTGTGCATCTCCTGCTACGTTTGCATGGATCCTGTTTATAAATGTTGACACAAATCTTTTCTTTACATAAATACACAGTGATTTTGAATGTTTATCACATTGATCTCACATTTGTTCACATTTTTCTGGAGTTTAGGCAGCTGACATGCAACACTTGTTTTGAAAATCAGAGCAATGTTGAGTAAGAAGCCTGAATGGGCAAACTGCTCTGTGGTCACATAATAAGAAAGATATTGGTGTTTTAATAGAGGCAGGTGGGATTCAGCTGTTCAGAAAATGAACAAGCACCACACTGGTGTGAGATTATTGTACAAGTTGTTCCCCTGCCCCTAAAATACTCTGCATCTCTACTGTGAAACTGTAATCTTACTTATTTTTTAGCATGGTGTACATTTCATTCTTTGAACATTTACATGTCTTCAACCTTTTTCTCTGACTTTCACACATTTAATGATTTATTATCCGTCAACTGACCAGATGCCACTGTGCTGCTAAAAAAATCAAAAGAATCATGATCTGCTCAAAGGCTCAAGCTTCCTTCGTTTTTAATTTAGAATGATATTCTGGGGATTTATTGGAGGTGGTGGCAGGCGACGGTATGCTGTGTGTGAATGTGGCTGGAATGGAGAAGAAATTGAAGAAGAGGATTTATTTTCTGAAACTCTTTCTTTTCCGAGCTGAGATTTCATTAAAATGAGATAATATGTCAGTCAAACATTCTGGCAGACTGACGGATCTCTCCATTCCTCAATGGCAAATACACTGAATATACAGCTTTTTATAAAATGACTCTTAAAGAAAACAAACATTTTTTCAAAGTTCTAGTTCATCAGTGGAATAAATCAGAAAAATTTAGGTTTGGAGACAGCATAAACTTATTTTATCATTTTACTCTTATAAGCGATGCACTTTTGCTATTATTCCCTCTGTAAGTGTTATTTTTAACTTTAAGGCATCCGAACTAATCCATCACTAACAACATTTTAAACTCGCACTATTTTTTTGCTCTTCTGAAGTCACAAATTTAAAATGAAAGCGGTGCTGAGGCTGATATACTCATGACACCTTCGAGTTCAAAGGCTCGCCTCTCTGTTTGAAGAATCATTTCAGACAGGAAGGTGTTTCAAAGCTTCCTGCTCAGTCGGGGATAAGAATTTTAAACCTGGTTTGCAGCTTTGCAAATATCATGAGCGTATAATGAATGGGTTTGTAAATTTTTTTCTTGAGTTAATTTGTATTGTTCAAAGTTTTCACACTTGCTACACATTATTAATTCTCTACTTTGAGACTAAAATGTGTTGCATTCTTGTCAAACATTGCTAAATTATTGCCCTACAGTAAAATATTTTACAGTAACCTAGAGTCTTAGTCTTAAAGAGAAAACGAGAGTGTTTTTCTGTGTTCTACAGCAAATTAATGTGAGAAATAATTAAATGGACACAGATAAAAACACAAAAATGCATCAAATAATTTTAAAACTCTTAGAGCTTCAAAAGGAAGTTTGGAGTTTCTTTTAATATGATGGTCAGACTTAAATATGACATAAAAGCTGAACTTAGTAAAAGGAGAATATGCATAACTTCCCCAGATTTATCAGAAGTAAAAAAAAGAAGGCAAACAATAAAAATCTGATGATTGTTGTTAAGCAACTAAAGTTATGCAGTCATAGGAAGAAAAAAAAATTGTGGGTGAAAAGAATAAATGTACATCTTTTATAGCCTTAGGTTAGAAAAATGTTCTTAACTCTTGCGGTGTGGAGCAGAAAGTATTTCTGTATAACTTGCTTGACAGCAGCAGGCTGAACGAACAGACTGTGGTCACAGTGGATATTGTTTTAGTGTTCGTTTTGCTCTGCAGAGACACTGTTCCTTATGCCTCACTCATAGTGTCCCAGTTTGAATTGCTGTGGCCTCATTTGTCTTCATTTTACAAGTTTTAAATAGGGGTTTGATGTTTCCAAAGAAAAGTCATAAATCCTAATACTTGGGAAACTTTGCCCATCCACAATGTTATTTTAAAGCGCATTGAGAGAAAAAGCAGCAGGAGTAATTAATCAAATTTTTATACCCAGGGATGTTCTTAATGAAGTTTTCAAGTTGTTTAACTTTTTATGAATATCTTAACAGTTTATTGCTTAAAACAAGCCTGACCACCTGAAGAAGGTCACCACACAAGTCCGTTGACCCAAACCCACACATATACTCTTTGCCCACTTATTACCTGTACAGATGAGCATTAGAAAGGGAAAGAAAAGGGATCTGGTGTTTTTGACAGATGGTCTGGGCTGAGTTCATAAACTGCTGATCTACAGGGATGTTCACAAAAACCCGTCTCTCTCTGATTTACAGAGAACAGTCCAGAAAGAAAAATAATATTCATGAGCCACATTTGTGTTGACGAAATTCTCTGGTCAATGTTAGAGGTCAGCAAATTAAAAGGGAAGACTGCTTTAAGATAAGAGAAGAAACAGTGGCTCAAATAAGTTGTTGCCACCAAGGTGTGCAGAATGCCACCTATAAAGCTATAACACAGATGGACGAGCAGCAGTAGGGTCAGAGTTTGTTGTAAACAGGACAGATCCACCCTGCTGTTAATCAGCAGGTCAGGCTGGTGAGGTAATGGAGAGATTAACATTTTCTTGAGGTTCTTGGTAAAAATTAAAATAATCATTTAAACAGTACCGCCTAAGTATTGACCATGTAGGTCTGCAGAAATCCTTTGGGATGTGGTGGAATGAGAGATTTACTTCATAATGTGCAGCCAATAAAGCTGCTGCAACTGTGTGATGCTGTCTTGTTAGTCTGAACGAAAATCTTTCAGCAAAGTTTCAGTCACCTTCTTGAATGTATGATATGAAGACTCGAGGCAGTACTGACGGCAAAACAGGCACTACCAAGGAGTAACCAATAAAAATGATACATTGGTGCTTAAATGGCTTTTGGTGTCCTAGAATGAGCAGTAGAGGTCTGATCTTAGATAACTAAAGGACAATGGGGCGATATAATTTTCTTTAGCCTCCCGTTATTTCTTTAGCTTGTAAACTGAAATAATTGCGGAAAGAAATACACATTTAGTGCCACAATATAAAAGCAGACTTACATTCTCACTTAAGAAATGAACTCTTATCCTCAGTTCATTTGTCCTTGTCTTGAATTGCCCCATAAATCTGTGAATGGTGCTTCATTTTTCTCTCCCTTGTGTATTTAAGCAGAACCTGATCTAAATGAGTGCTTTCCTTTGAAAATGCTATGCTAAAATCACCAGTGTGTTCCCTAGAGTGAGGCTCAGTGAGGCTCACTTGGCGTAAATGCATCCGCCTGCAGCCCACTCAAATTGGCAATGTCTTCGAGACAAATTACTTCCCTTTTCTATGCATGTCCTTCCTTCATGACTTTTTCTCTCGGCTTCTCTATTATCCCCTACCTTACTCTCTGTAATAACACTGTAAAAGCTCTGCAATAGTTTGTGTTTACTGTCAATAACTTCCCATTTTCTGCAGCATCCTTGCAATTTTATTACCAGGTTGTTTGTGCAGAAAGAGCTGCTGTCAGCAACAAGGGTGGGAGCTGGTGATAGTCAGACAGTTTGAGGAAAATTTTAGGGACGCTATATTTCTTGTGCAAGTTCCTGTTACTCCAGTAAGTTCAGAAAACACTCTCCTCTCCTTCAATTTCCATCAACTTTCCTGGCTAGGTCTATTGATTGGTCCAGCTTACTGATCCACAGAAACTGGGAGAGGGAAGAAAACTGTTTGACTTGGGCCTCCAGAGCCCTAGTGCTGGCAAACATTACTTCTGTCAACCACTTTTCTCCAGATCTAAAGTAAAGCACTGAATGTTTGAGGAAAGAAAAGCTCTGGTAAGTCGAGTATCAGTCCACTGTTTTAGCAGAGGTGTTTGGCTAAAGCTCCCAATGGGTTTCAAAATAAAGTACCGTATTTTCCGCACTATAAGGCACACCTAAAAACCTTCAATTCCCTCAAAAGCCGACAGTGCGCCTTATAATCCGGTGCACCTTATATATGGACCAATATTGAGCCACAACAGGTCTAGCAACTACGGAAAACAGCTGCCGACTTCATTTTCGCCCGTAGAAGAAGAAGCGCGCGGTGCATGCTGGGATAGTTGTCAGAATGCTGGTTTGTTAATAAAGTTTGACTGATCTATCTATCTACCTACCGGCCGTCTAGAATCAGGTCATCTGCAGGTCATTTAGCACCACATTCTCCATGAATATGCTGTGTGCGACCGGAGAAGGGTGACCATCAATGAATTACACCTTTTTTGCCAATTCTATTTTCAGTGTTTGTTTAATATGCAGTGTTCTCTCACATTCCGTTTCTCATTTGGTGCTCAGCTAGCCGTTTAAACTCTTTAAGCTGTAAACATCTGTACTGGTGGTGAAGAAAACCTTTTGATTTTGATGAAACATAGCCACACTAATAAGTTTCTTCTGGCCTCCCTTCCGTCCTGCCAAGACTTGTAGTGAATGCGAGGCTGTGAAAAGCTGAAGCAGTTGTGTTTTGTTTGAGATGTCTGGATAAAAATATGTATTGTGTTGGGATTTGGTGGTCTGAAGAAGTTCCAAATTTGGCTTTCCTCCCTTGTTCCAGTCAACTGTGGTTTTAGGAGAATTGCATTCTTAAAATGGTTCTATTTTTTGTGCTTTGATGTATTGCTGGCATCAATTATATTGACACCTACTGACTCAGCGTTGTGTATTTCTTCATTTCAGACATGTCTGCAGCATCATCTTGACTGCGGTGTTTAAAAATGAATAAAGAAAAACATCAATAACATTGCGTGCGGTACTGTGAGGATGTGTGTGTGTGTTTTATTCAAAGTAGGAAGTTTGAATTTCAGATTTAGGATTCAAAAGCTGCCACTCCCCCCACGTGTATTAACTGACACGTATTTGTTATTTGGTTAGTGTGCATTTGTCTTGGGGTGTTTGCAATTTCTACCCAATGTTTGGATGTGGTCAGGGGAGTTTTTCTTTTTTCTCATTTGTTTGTGATACTAATTCCAAGATGTTCATTAATTCCAGACATGAACGACCTACTCAGACTCTGACCTTGATTTTTTTTGTTTTGTTTTAGTTTGTTTGTAGTTTCCCAGAGTGTTGTGCTGACTCAGGATGGTCTCACTGGCTATTGGAGACCTGAAGGAATCTGTCGACATTCATAATTAACTTATTTTTAGTAAGCTGGAGATGACTGTGCATATATAATTATGGGATGTGAAAGGAGAGTAAAATAGATAAGGTGTTGAAAATGAGGAGGAAACAATGCAACAAAAACAGCTGATTTTGCATTTTTGTTGCCAAAGGTCCTTGTGATTGCAGGTGATGATGCAGCAGCTTGGGCCCTGCAGTGATTTATTATCTGATAACCACCACAATCTTTATATTCAAAAGAGGTCTTGTGTAAAAACAAACATGGCTGTTTTTGATATTGATTTATGAAGATATTAAAAGTGGCGTTACAGGGGCTTTACCCTCTATGGAAAAATTTACATACAGGTATTTGTAACTGATGGTTATAAAACAATCTGTTGGGTACACAATGTTACTGTTTTTATTAAAAACAGCTGTAAAGTACAGAATGTTTACTTTAGAGCTACATAAAATCCATTTTAATTTTCTTAAACTCCCTTCCTTATTTTCTGAGTTTCCCATTTCACTTTAAAGAAAAGATACTTTTATATAAGATGGTTCCCAATATCACATCAAGTAAGTGAGTAAGCTACTGAGTGTTGTCTGTTTTTTTTTTTTTGTTTTGTTTTTTTTTCCTGAGTGATCCAGTATCTCTTTTACCAGGGAGATCTGGTTAAGATAGCATAAACACCATCTAAATAAAGCTTGGAGGAAAAAACAAAACAAAACAGAAAAAGGGTACAGAATGCAAACACCATATAAAATAGCATAGCATAGCATGGCAACTAAAATCCAACAGTTTATTTCCAGTAAAAGGCTAAATAAAGCAAACGTGATTTTCTAAGATATATAAAGAAACATGATGAGAGGGTTACTAAAGTCAGACCAAACATATTTATACATATTCTGGCAGTGGTTCTAACATCAAGTCATTGTTCTTGTTACAAATTACAAATTCAACATAACCCAGCTCCCTTGCAGAAAGTTTGATGGTTTCTGGTAAACACTTTCTTCTTCTTCTTCTGATAATGCGTAAGTCTAGTGGCACGTTGGGGGCATTTGAAAAATATATCCAAATATTGCCAGTGGTGGGTGCAAAAGTCCATCCCTGACTACCTAATATACACCTAAATTTAACGCCATCTTCCAACTAAAATTACATTCTTGAAATTATTTCTTCTTATGTCAAGAACGATGGAACTTTTGCAATTGTACTGTAGCTGTATCATTATTTGAGTCCTGTCTTCACCTTCTTCCTTTGTAAGGATGAAATTATTTTATAATCGGGCATTGTTGTTGGAATATTGATTGTTTTTATAGCAACCATAAAGCAGCCTGTTTAACAGATGAGAATGTTTCCTTCCACTCTTTGCACCATGTTCCTTTACTTAAAATGTTCCCAAAGATAACTGCAAGGGACTAGAGTAGATTTCCCCCATAACAAGCACGCACACACGCGCACACACACACGCGCACACACGCATACACACAGTAGAGCAAACCTCCTGAGAGACTCCAAGTGGGTTTCTCGCTTGCTTTTTGCTCCATTTATTTCAAACTCACTTTCTGCTGCTAAAGTGTGACTCCCGGTGGTTTTCTACGTTTAGATATTGGACCTTTAAGACATTTTAAATATTGCATGCACCAGTCTGTTTTGAGTCGCCAAACATTCTGAAGCTTTTCACATTTTTTTTTTATCCATTGACCATTCTAGTGGGAATCTTACTTGAAATGTGCAGTGCATGTGCTGCATTAGGTTTAGTAGAGGAGCTTCTTTTTGTAAACAGATCTGTCATGTTGTCAGCATCATTGCAGTAAGTTTTTTTCCAGCCTTTTTTTTTTTTTTAGTTTTACAATTTAAAACTACAACTAAATGTAATAGTAAAATCCTATTCATATGGTTTCCCAGTCTTACACTCTATGCTGTACAAAGTATTGCCTCCAGAAAAAGTGAGCTTTGAAAAGGTGTTTTAATTAGCAATTCATAAATTTAAAAAAAAGAAAAAAAAAAAAACCTGCATGTTGTAATGTTTCTCTTGGGGCATCCCCACCTGGCTATTTCACTGTTACACATTTTGTTCTGTTTTTAATTATTTTGTGTCTTGAGAAGCATTGTGGTTTGTTTTCTGTATTTTATAGCTGAGGACAAAATGATTAGCCCCCCATGAAAATGTTTTAATAGAATTTTCCAGTTGCTTTCAACGTAAACATGCTATGTTAACTTGACATGGTTGCATAATTTTAACTTTAAAGCAGAAACTCTTTGATTGTTCAAAACCCTCAAAATTATTAGCCCCTTAAGAGCTAAAAATTTAAGCAGGAGCTAACATGACTCTCTTGAACTTCCAACAGTCCCTCCTTGTTACAGGAACCTGATATCCAACATCCAGTCTTGTTTGCTTCCTGATGTGTTTTTATTTCCTCGCTCTTTATTAGCTCCTTTTCCTATTGATGAGTCCATCGCTTGAAACAAACTAAAGTCAGATGCTTTTTGTGTAGACGTGTACCAGAACACAAACATCACTGATTGGTAAGAATTTGGGCTTTAAATTCACAGTTTGGTATATTTTTGGTGCAGTTCAATAGATCAATATTTTTTTTATTTATAAATATACTTTTCCTTGGATGGCAGTAAATCTTTTACAATTTCTGAAATTTGTTTTTATCTGCACCAGATGTTTTTGGCATAACTGCACGTTAGACCTCTACTTTGGTATCATGTCTGTTCCTGCTTTGTTTCCATTTGTTTCTGTCTCTTTCGGATAGCCGGTTGTTGTGGTAGTAACACAGCCGCAGTTATTGATCGGCGCTGCCTCTGTTGTGATGTTGTGTTGCTACGCCAACGATTCTACAGGTGCATGATCTCTGTCCTCCCACACCTTTGACCCACTGCAGTGCACAGCAGCAGTACTATGCTATTTGGATCAAACATCAGCTTCTCTGATGGAATGAAGCATTTTCAGTGTTTCCCAGCAGGAAGCCAAGTCTCATCTTTGCCTGGAGTCTGAGTTTCACTGTTGTGACTTTTTAGTCTAAAAGAGAAGCTGTAGATGCAGTAGGATAGTGGAAAATATTTCAGAAACGGTAAGAAATTCCCTCAATAATTACGCAGAACTCTAAACATGTAAACGAGATTGCTGCACAAAAATCTAAAGTAACAAAATGCCAGATTTGAAGGCATAAAAGCTGAAGCTATCTTGCATTTCTTCCGTAAATTGCTGGTACCATATTTTTGTTGATAAAAGCAGATTTCTGCATCATTTGCCTACCACTGTGAAACTGATTTCAGGTTGCTGGAACGTCCTGTGAGCCTTCAGCGATAACAATAGGGAACAAAGTACTTTCTCAAACCCATGACTTTGGAAAACATACCGATGTGAGGCCTTTCAGTTTACTCAGCAGGGCTATTTGCTTTATCATCAACAAGAGATCCATGAAAGCTTTGACTTTTGAAAATATTTTTATTTTCTCGATGTATTCCCATCAATCTAATTATTATTCCTTTTGTTCTTGAATATTTTTTGTACTCTTATATTTGCAAGTTTATCTAAGCTGGTTAAATGGTGCTAAATAGTGTAAAGAGATGCCAAAAAGAGAGCTTCAACCAGGAGGCAAAATTATGAGAATCACCACTAGTTATGATATTGTAGAATATTTTGATGGCAAAATATTTTTTCTCACTTTTATGCTTTGCCATCATTATGCTCTGCACAGAAATTTGTGGGCTTCAGCGTTTCGGCCTGTAAAATCTTTAGCAGGTGTGGGGATCAAGAGTGATGAATGCTTGATGCTTGAAATAGCAGTTGTACCACGTTTGTCATCCATGCTTTTTCTGATACGACACAAATTACCATTGTGATAACAATAGAAGTTCAATAATGTTGTGCTGCTCTACTAATAGCTGTAGTGATTAAAACAAATTTTCTTTTCTTTGTGTCACTTTTTAGTAGGTGGGATGTATGAGGCAACACGTAAACAGTATGTCTTCAAATATAATGTGAGAACAGAGAAGTATTTGTCATTTGTTTGATTATCATTGTCTCGTAGATATAAGGCTGTTATCCTCAAGAAATCCAGCCAATTATATCCAGTTACTGATTTTGTGGTAATCTGTCCTCTAGACAAGCAGTCAGCGACTGTGGAAGAAAAAAAATAAAATAAAAAATTCAGCTATGTTTTCAACATAAAGCTGAATCCAGCTCCTGGGGGTTGAGATGACAGAAAGGAGTCAAACTCTGTTAAATTCAGAAGCACTGAGCCAGGAGTTTGCCCTGTGTCAAAGAAGAACACCAGAATACGCTGCAGCAAAAGCTCCGATAGTGGCTTTTTGTAGGAGAGAAACACACAAGAAAGAGAAGCAGCTTAAAGAAGTGTAGAAACTGGTGCCATTATTAGGATGAAAAGCAGAGAAAACTCGGGTAATGGCAGTAAAATCTCCTTCGCTGTCTTCATTTACTAGCGAGATGCATCGAAACACATCATCGCTTTGTCAGATCTAATCCATATGTAAAGAAAAAAATTGGCGAGATAACATGACGTATGATAATCATCTGCATAGATGTGCAACACAAGTCTGGCAAACCCATTAACTGAAACATGGAGGCCATGTTTTACTTGAAAATCATTTCTGCCGAGACTTTTGTCATAATTCTTGAGATTCTTGGCTTTTAAAGTTGCCAAAAGAGTCACTGGCAGCATAACAGACGGTCAGTTTCAGATTAAAAAAGGAGGAATTTCCTGCAGGTTTTGTTCCGAGACAAAGTGTGCTCCGGGTTCACTTAGAGGTTGGATTGGCAATTTTTTTTTTTTTATTATTATTATTATTATCTTATGTCATTATGTCATTGTCTTGTGACAAGACAAAGATCAATATTTTTCCCCAAGACTCATGACTGCCTTCCCCCTTTTTTTATATTTGTATACTTCATGTTTCTTGTTTTAGTTTGTCAGTCAAGCACATTCACAGAACAAAACAATGTTGAAAATATTATTGTAACCAGCCTGGCTTCTGATTAGTGAATAGATTGCAGGATCTGGTACGTAGCCTGAGTAATATGCTGTGCATCCCCCAATTGCCAGATAACAAATTAAATTGGCGCTGTAAGACAAAAATGAATGCGTTGTTTGTGATTAATTTGTGATGAAATATCTCCTCCCTGACCAGTTGTTGCCTTTTTGTTGTTACTCTGGGAAATTGCTGGAGTTCTGCTTGCTTTAAAAGGATTTCCTGCTGGAGGGAATCTGATTCATGTTGTCTGTTTTCTACCGTCTTATTTGAGCCCACCTCCAGAGAGCAAGCAGAGTCGTGTTGTATTGATAAGAGATGACATTGTGCTGTGTGTGTGTGTGTGTGGGGGGGGAACAACTCCAGCTTACGACATCCAGTCTCTCCAACTGATAGCATGTCGTACAAAGACTCCCTGCTTTCTTTACATGTGTTACAGTGCTCTGAGCAATTTAATTTGATTTATCTGTCGTTGTGGTAAGTTTTGGAAACAAATGTGCTCTGAAGCAAAACATTTTTTTTTTCAGTTTAAATTCAAGCAGTTTGCATGATTCAGTGGTTCGTGCATTTTTGCCACTCGTCGATATGAAGGCAGCGTCGTTTTTAATCAGGTCGTTCCCTTTATTGCAGTGAAGCTCCACATATAACGCTTTTGCCCTTTTGTTAGAAATGGGAAATGTCAGAGGAGATAAACAAACAGGCAGAGCAAGGCCCACCTTTTATAGCCCCTTTTAATTTGCTTTAGGATGGTGGAAGGTTGAGAGCCTTTAAACAGATTTATGTTCAGTAAAACGATGAGAAATCATTTTATAGTCTTGTCTTACTTTGGTGTGGCCATTGTGTAAGGACATCCTGTTTTTGACCTTGCTGACGACCCCTACTTAGTTTCATGTCTCTGTTTTCTGAAACAATGCAGATCACAAACAATTTAACATAATCTGTATTCAGTGTTTCATATTTGAGTCTAGTTTTGACAAATCCATGTATTGTGTGCGTGGATAGCAGTTTGTCGACTCTAATGCGTGAAAGGAGTGATTTATTTTATTTTTCATATAAATGGAATAAAGCTTCCATAAACTGCATTTTAAAACATCTCAGATCATTACAGGGTTATCCAGTTTCACTTTGATCAGTCTAATGGTGCTATCAGACTGAAAAAAAGCACCTGCTGTGTTGCACTCAGAAGACTTGTATTGCATGCACTGCGCACCAACAGTTTGCCCTCTACCAAATGAAGCCTGTGGCATGGTCAGAGTTGAAATTTGTTGAACTTGGACCGCTGTGCACTTTGATGCTTGCTCACAGCCAGTAGACACAGAATATCTATCAAACTGCTCCCCACCGAGTAGAAAGTAGCCAGTCAATGTGGAAACTGATCTTTTTCATAAGCCAAACACTGCTCTTTGAATCATTCATCACGTTTTCTTTTTTTTTTTTCTTTTTCTTTCGTTCCATCTTTCCCCATCTGTATGGCTCACATGTAGGGGTAGTTCTGCTGTTGGCTTTATTTGTGGAAAACAAATGCATAATCATAACGAATAGCAATTCAACTTTGTCAATAAAATATTTATTTGCTTAATATTTTTGAACAATGTCTCTTTTTTGCTGTATTCTGCTGTGCCTGGAAACCCAGACACAGGTTTAGCCATTAACTCCTGCAGAGAGCCCGGTGCATGCCGTGTTTGAAAGCTGGAGAAGTATTTTTTAATTCTAACTAGAGGTGATCAAATGTTGTGCATATTGATTAAAAAGGTTGCCGAGGGGTATTTTGGTTTGTTTAGGGACAATTTAGAGTTGATTTGTTCAAATGGAAATCGGAGCAATTTATGCATTTTACATTAATTGTAGCATTTCTACGAAAAATGGAAATAGATTGGTACGGAAACGAGTGAAACATTAGCAACACATTCAGGTGAAATAGATTTAAAATAATTAAGGTTAAATCTGTATAGAAGAAGGATTTATGTGATCCATCCTCTATTGTCAAAGTTTAAACTCGTCCTTATTGTTTTGTGTTTGTTTCTTTGAGTCTATTGCTTTGATCTGTCTCATGTCACCACACACTAAAGATTATTTTAGAGATTTTTTGGACTTTCACACAAGAGCTGATATCCATGCATTAAGTTTTACTAGACACATTCCCTTCCCATAACCCAAAGTAAGAGCATAGTTCTGTGATATATGAACAAACACAGCATTTCATTGGGAATCTTGATGCAGTGCAGAAATATATTTTGTTTTGCAGAATGTCTGAATTCTTACTGAAGCTGTTTTTTTGGGTTTTTTTATATTGTTTGCTTCTGTTACCGTGTGAAAAATATAATCATGACTGCACAGCTTTGGTTTGTCTGAATCTCAGCTAAAATTAAAATTAAGTTTAGAAAGTTTTAAAAATGTAAATTAAAACCCTCTGACATCAAACAGAAGCTAGAAAACTTCTATTTTATTATCTCAAAGCTTGGATCATAATGATTATTTTAAAACTAAATAAAAAAAAAATGTTGGAGGGTAGTTCATTGGAAAATATACGGAGTTACACCGCATTTATTCAGTTTGCTCATAGAAATTAGATAAACTGTGTGAACTTGCTAGAAAAGGAGGGAAAAAAGCATCGAAGAAGCTAAAGAAAATATGTAAATGTATCTTACTGAGATGTAGCAGGTGATTGATCTACTACTAGACTGCGTTTGGCTCCCAACACATTATCCAGAAAGTTTATAAGTAAGAAAATGTGTTTATCAGCTTCAGCATGCAGATTTATTTTGCGGATAAAAAAATGACTTTTTACTTTCCGTCAGTTGAGAAAGTTTTGGTGCACTGCAAAACAAATCCACGTAACGGTTTCCGTTTCCAATGATTTTCATCTTGAGAAAAATGTTTTCTTTTCCATCCACTGGCACCAGTCAATCTTTAATTTAGAGCAGCTGCTGCAGGGAAAATGTCAGTCACATTGTTTAGCACTGTTGTTTATGTGTTATAATTGTGTGTTTGTCCTTTATCCAGCCCTGATCAATACCCATCATTCTCTTTGCCTCGAGCGATCCCAATTTAATTACCACTGTAGCTTCGAGGAGCCATGCTTTGCCTCTGCTTTGTCCACTGACCAATGTGTCCTCGGTCCTGTTTTGCAGATGATGAAGTTTGCCTGGGACAACTACAAGCGATACGCCTGGGGCAAAAATGAGCTGCGACCTCTGACCAAAAACGGCCACCTCGGCAACATGTTTGGTGAGTTTCTACAACTCGGCTGGTGGTGCAAAATCCGATAATGGTCATTCTGTGTGTTTTGTACAAAGGTGTTGCAACCTTTTTATTCCTTGGTAAGTTTCATTCACAAATTAGAACAAAGACCTGAACTACAGAGAGAGATATTGTCATCAGAAAAGGGGTGCATCTCAAGAAAGTAGAACATCATCAAAAAGTTTATTTAATTAATTTCATTCAAAATGTCAAACTTCCATTTTATATAGAGTAGACAAAATGATTTATTTCAAGTTTTTAATTTTTGTGATTATGGCTCGTATCTCATTGAAACTCAAAATCCAACTTCTCAAAATGTAAATATTCCAACACACCCTTTAAAAATGCCTTAAATACAAAACGTAACATTTTGACCATGCTATTGCTTACATAATCATGGGGAAGACTGCTGACCTCACGAAAGGTCATTTCTAAAGAAGGCGGTTGGTAACAAGGTGCTACATCCAGCCATGTTAATGGAAAGTTGAGTGGAAGGAAAAAGCCAATATTGTCAAGCAAAGATCTTTCTAAAAATGTGGGGATGTTTGACTGTGTTTGGATCGCTTTGAGAGAGTCTGTTTGTCTCCATGTCACCCTGCATTAATGCAGTAATTATAGCAAAAGAAGCCCAAGCAAGTATGCAGTGTGCATACTGTTTCCATTATGGACATAATTTTCAGTAATTGAATATTTCTGTGATTAAATAGTCAATATTTTTTTTGTTGGTGTAGAATAATAATTTTATGACAAACAAAATTTTGGGCTTTTATAATTCATAACCAACTCAAGAGAAGTAAATGCTTAGCATGTCCTTTTTTGTGTAATAAACTATATGGTATGAGTTTTGCTTTTTGGATCACTGTGAAAAAGACAATTAGATATTTTAACTAGGATGCACATATAAATGGAAGTGACAAAGTTTTAAAGACAGAATTGGGATACAAAACTGCCCCTTTTCCATTGGCGTACAGCAAATTCCTCATAAACTTTTAAGCTGACTAATTATTGGTGCCAACAATTCAAGCTTTTCTTTGTGCTGCATTTGAACCAAGACAGAAATAGCAAAGCAATATAGATTGTTTCCCTCCCCAGCATGCCTGTTTTTTTTTTTTTTTGCAGTCAGTATCTTCTGAAGGATATATCTGTGACCTAAATGATTTATAAAGTTAGACTCTTGAATATGAAATGCAACAAGTTTCAGATGTTTGCATCGTATTGTGCTCTTGGCACCATGCCGTTCTCAGCTTTCACCCACCATGGAAAGTTTCACACAATGCCAGGGGAACGAGCCACCAGCCTCTAATTGGAGCAAGATCCAGAGGGATCCTCAGGTCCTCTTCAGCGGAGCATATCAAGCTCTTCTCACTGCTGTGCTTGAGGGAAATCCCACAATGCGGGCCTTAATAAAAGGCGGATCAGCTCTTAATAAGACTGGATCCGTGGTGTCTTCCATACCTGAGGTCCCACTCCCTCTTATCTGTAGGGATTCAGTATTATTGAAGATGATGATGACACAAGCTTTTTGTTTTCTTTTTTTTTTACAAAAAAAAAGCTGTTTCCTTTGGTGCTGCAGCTCCTGTGAGACTGTGAATCAGAAGTCTGTTTAAAGCAAAGCTGTTAAATCATATGAGGCATTACATTTCAAAGCAACATATCCAGAATTACTTTCTGATGTAAAATAACAGAAATAATTTCACCACCAAGTTAGGCAGACATTTGGAAGCACCTGTTTGAAGTAAATTCTTTCTGAAACTACCTGGGGGTGTAATGCACTGAGGGGGCTAGTAAATTAAGTTTTGAACTTTTAATTGTAGTTATATAGAGCATTTCTGGTTTTACTTTAATGTTATTATTGCAGAGAAATATGCACTTTCTTAAGATGCAAAGGAATAATTATTGCGACAGCCTCGCTCTCTTCCTACCAAAGCTGTATCGGAGCAAAACCAGGGACGGTGCTAAAACCAGTTCTAACACATTCCTATGCTTTGATCTAAACCACTGGTGTCAAACTCCAGTCCGCAAAGGCTGATGTGCTGCAACCTTTAGATGTGTCTCTGCTGCTGCTGCTCAGCGAATCAAATAATTAGGTCATTAGCAGGACTCTGCGAAACTTCCCTGCATGGCGGGGAGGTCAGGCAGTCATTTGATTCGGGACTTCTGGACCATGGAAACATGTACAAGTTGCAGCATGACAGCTCTCATGGGCTGAGGTTTGACACGCCTGAGTTATACCATCAGTCAAACTGAATGGAGAGCATCTCTGAACAGCAGTTTCAATATTATAAGAGATTCTCAAATGCATTTCAACTTGGTCTTGGACTGGGCCATTCTGACACATGAATATGCAGTTGAGTTTACACACCACAGCCCTGGCAGATGTAGCTTTAAAGTAATATTTTAACTGTATAAACATATTTAATTGTGTTTAATTTTAATGTTTTGGAGTGACCCTGAGAGCTGACTTGGGTCTGTGGAAATGGTAAGTTTCCCTTTTCCCTGTTGAAGCAAAGGCTCCTCACACCATGAGGCTGCCACCACCAAGCTTTTACAGAACAGAGTATGTGTTCAGGGTCATGTTAGGTGTTGGTTTTCTTTCACATTGGCAGTTTTGTTTGTTGTCTGTGGAGAGGAAGTGAGCCTACAGGAATGTTATTTTTGTGATGTTTATCAGCTATTTTAGAATCATTCACTTCCAAAATGGGGATTTATCTGTCCAACACTAGTGTTTGATGCAATTATAATTTAATCCAGATGTCTGATAAGCTTTTAGTTTTGTTTTTTTTTCTTTTTTTTTTTTTTCTTGCATGTTCAGAATATTTTACAGACTTTTTGCCAGTAAAACCTTCAGGGTGAAAGAAGCTGCTGGTTTTCAAAGAGTTCTTAGGTTTGGATCAATCTCAGTATGAGACATCAAGGTTTCATCTAATTACCCAGCATGTGATGTAATGCATCATTAGGGAGGAATAACAGCCAAGGACACTGAAGGCTAATAGACTGTGCTGTTGTCGATACTAAAATTTGAAGGGTGATGGAAATGATGATGGATTCAGTTACACTGATTTGTTTGCATTAAAGCTGCGTTGAGACATGACAAACTCCTGGGTTGCTAAAAGAAGACTGAAGCATGCTCTGAGGAGTGAACCAGGACACCAGCTTTTTAAAAATGTTTCTGAGGACATAACGCTGGGAACATTCACAGTTTAGCTGGCCCTTAAAGATTAGTCACAAACAACTTGTGTTTTTTTTTTTCTGGTTTGATCCTTTAAAGTCGGATTTATACTTCACACCAGCAGTTAACAGCACTCTCACTGAATTTAAGCTTTGATTTAAAGCTCTGTGCCAGGTTTTAACTGCTGATAATCATAGCTACAACACTACATGGAGGTATTGTGCAGCAACGCTGCAATGCGCTTTCGATGTAATTGTGTTTACGTGCTTTAATTTACTTTGGGGTGTAGAGTTCTGACCTGTTGTGCAGAACGGCTAACGTGGTGCGAGTTCCTGTAACATTTTAAGTTGTAGAACAAACGCTTTAATAGATAAAGGGTAAATGTCATTCAGTCGTTCAGGCCAGTGGATGTTGCCAAGGAGGAGCATACTTGTAAGATGCAGGGTTCTCTTGGAAACTCTGACATCAGCTCTGTAACAAAATTATCTTTTTTGTCTTGTTTTTGACTAGAATCTTAATTTACGATCCGAGTCACTGAGATTTAGATGAGCTTCAAATAATGAAATTCAAGGATGTCTTCCTAGGTCGTTAGTTTGTTACTTGAACCTACAGCTGAAAATTAGCTGTCATTCTGTTGTTTTGCTCAACAGGGAAGGACATTTTTCAATACGCAACATTAATGCTTATTCCATCACTGCTTAGCATACTGTCTGTGCTATGCTTTTTATTATTAAACTTTTTGGATTGCGGCACATTTCATAATTTGGTTATGATTCAACAGATTATGATGAAAATTATCTAGCTTTTTCATTGTTTTTGAGCTCTAGACCTCGTTGCATCAGAGATTCAAAACAGGTTCTGATTTATATGCCAAACAAATGGCTTCCACTTCTAATTTTTTATTTTATGAAGATAACAAATTGAGGTATAAAGGACACATTGAGGCAGGATAATCTAGTTCACATCTCAACATAACTGATTTTGGGACAGAACTGATCAAACTACCACAGTCAGCGAAATATCCCCACATCTAGGTACCACAGTATCAGCCTGTCGTGAGCAATCATGTATAGCAGGAGAGATAACAGGAAATTATATGCAAACAAGGTTTTACTTACATTTTAAAAGAAACCAAATTTTGGGGGGTAAATATTTCTAGCTGATTTTATCATCTTGTAGTAGCATTTAACATCTTCAACAACTTTTTACATCTCAATACTTCCTTTAACTTCACTGTAAACCTCAGACAGATACTCAAAAAAGCTCATTTGAGTTTTCCTTCAAAAGTTGCAACTTCCACCCTCACAAGCTTTGTTTGCAGCTGGCTCATGCTGCGGCCAGCAGTTCAGTGATCAGATAAACTTGCCTTTATCGATCAGGATAGATTAGGCTAAAAAAAAATCTGCAGCTCTAATTTTCTAATATCACGACACAGATACCAGATGATGAAAATGAGTGTCGCTGCTAAAATGGATGGCAACCTTGGCATTACTGAGGTATTAATTTATCTTCAGGAGAAATTTTCATCAGAATTAATATTAGTAGGGATGACCTGTCTCAGCCATCTTTTTTTTTTGTACTGCAAAGATTAGAAAGAAATATTGTAACAGTTTCTTTTTAATTATACATCATAGTCTGCCTGTTTTTATGCCTTTCTTTCATTACAATTTGCTGCATGCGTTGACATTAAGGTTTTAAGAGATAATTGTTACCTTTTAGATTATTTTCTGACCTTGCTGTTTATAATCCACACTTCTAAAGGAATTTCTGCTGTTAGGGTGAAAGGTTTCTCATAATTACCAAAAAAATTTAAATAAAAATCTTTAGCTCCAAGCAGCTAAATTGCCATTTTTATCAGTGCAGCTCAGCTAAGCAGTTAAGTAGCACTCTTCAGTTCTGATCCTATTGATATGCAAAAAAGAAATGTTAAAAAAAAGATGGCTTAAAATGGGCTTTTCATCATCGGAAAAACTTTTAAGAAATGTCTCATTCTCAATAGGCTCAAAATATGCAGGGAGGGAAACGACTACTTTCATCAGAATTTGGTTAATCCCACAAGAAAAATATCTTCCTGGCGTGTTAGCAGCTGGCATCATTTACCCTTCCCTTGCTTTGTTGCAGTGTATTATCTGAGGACCTAGGGGAACAGTGAAAGGGCATCTTTCTAGTGAGTAAATGTCACATTGGGAGAGGCGGTGCAGGAACCCAGGTATGAAATTGAAAGCTGTGTTCTTTAATTTAATCCCGAGAGCAGACAGAGATGCAGTGAGATTGAATCTAATCTACAGACACTATAATCGTCAGAAGCTTGTCATTGTGCTGGAAGTCACCAGAACATTTCTGCAGCATGACACTCATAAAAAGCACAACCCCTCGACCACAGAGACATTTTACTCCTTAATACCTGCCTGTCACAGTTTCTCCTGCTATAATCTGTCTTTCAGTCTTTCTTCCTTTCTGCCCTGCATTCCTTTCTATTTTTAACATAATATCTCCCTTCTTGCCTTTGTCACGACTCTTGTGGCTGAAAGGGACTTTCTCTTAATTCTTCTTCCTTAAACCTTTTTTACTTGTGGAGTTTTTTGCTATTTCGCTTATGATTTATTAAGAACTGTTTTTAATAAGGTAATTAAGTAGCTTGGAAGTCTTTTGTAATTATGACTTCCTGAGAGATTGTGTGGGAGTGAAAGATTCATTAGGTTAAGAAAATGCACTCTTCCGTTTGTATGAGCGACTTATTTATTCCTAATCATTATAGTGTTGTGGTTTACAGTTAAAAATGTCTGCATAAAGAGATCTTATATGAAAGGACTGGTGCTGCTGAAACAGGATATTTACCGAAACTGTACAAAAATGAACTTTTACTGTCTGACAATGAGTCAGACTGTGTCTTTGCCTGTTTTATGTTTGTTAGAATTACAAAAATACATTTTAAAGTGAAGGAGATTTTTTTTTTTCCCTTGACTTTTGTGAACGTTTACCAAATTGATCACTAACAATTAGCTAAATTCAAGATGTCTTGGGTTTGTAAGTTTCTGGCAGAATATAAAATGAAGACGCACCTGTGAATATTTTAAGTGAACCCCAAACACTCATTGTGTGGTGATATGGGGAAATGAAGAAATCAGCCCAAATGTCAAGAAGAGAATCACAAACCTCAACCTTTCCAGCTGCCTGCACTTGTCATGTTCATTTGATCAGCCGTCATGCCATTACAGATTACAAGTTGATGCATCTTGGTTCAAAAATAAGTTTGTTATTCCCAGAAGGAAAGCAAAGGATCTTGTGATGATGCTCACTGAAACTGGTAAGTGTGTGTCATTATGCAGTTGCATGGATCTTGTTCTGACAGGAACTGAAAAGCCACTCTGAGGAAGATGTGAAAAAGCAACATTAAAAGCCAGATAATAATTTGCAAACATGAAGACCTTCATTTTAGACAAAAGTTAATTGAGCTGATGAAACAAAGTGAAATTGTTTAGCTATGTTTACCATCATATTTGTAGCAAAAAGGAGGATCGTTTCAAATTAGAGAACAATATTCCAATTTCCAACTGTGAAACATGGGGGAGACAGTATCATGTTGTGGGAGTTTATGAAAGGACCGCTACAAAACTTGTGAAATTTAAAAAGATAAAAAAAAAGTCTCATTCTGGAATTTAACAAATTGAAATTATTTATACTGACTTAAAAAATTGAAACATTCTGATATTTTGTTAACAAGTGATTCAAAAAATAAGTTGCTGTCTTTTAATACAATGTATATAAATTTGTGGTAGGCCTGCAGTATTTGCTGTTCCCTTTTGATCCCATTAGATTATTTTATATTATGTCAGTTTAATATCAAATCTCCTGGAGTGTTATGACAGAACAGGGATCAGGATCTCGCTTAGTCTGACTCGTGACATTTACTTTGTCTCCCGCTTCAGAAATAATTTTGATCAAATATAGCATTCCCTCAGTATCACAGAGGAACAGCTGCTGCAGACAGGGAACAGAAACCGGAACATGTTTATATTATTTGGCAGAATAAAAGGGTTTGGAGCTCAGTTTAATTTATTAATGACTTGCTGGCCTTTCAATTCAAAAAGCCGAACTGTTCTCTGTGTGTGTATGCATGTATGTGTGTGTATGTATTTATGTGTGTGTGTATATATATATATATATGTCATTATAAACAGAAACATCAGATGTGATTTACCTGAACTAACACAAAAAAAATAGTTTTAAATCAAGGACTAAAACTCTGAAGAAAGAATGAGAGAGACACAATCCAAGTTTCTTGAGGCCCAAGATGAAGTTTCTATAATCTGCTTAGCCAATTTTATGTGCTGGTGGTATTAGCTTGTTTATTATCAAGTCCAAATTAGGCACGACGTTTGACTTGTGAATTTTAGAGGCCTTCATGTTTTCATCTGCTGACAAGTTTTCTAGAAATGTTGATGTTATTTCCAGCAGGTCTTTGCTGAAAGTATCACAGTGTTTAATTGATCTAAAGACCATCGAGAGGCTCTGGAGTCGTGAGGAAGATGCGAGGGCAGGTCCAACAATGCAGACAAAATGGATCAATCTTGAGTCACCCTGGGTTTCCTCATGAGCTCAGCAGCACCACTGACTGTTCGCCCCCATGTCATGGCACAGTGATGTGATGTAGTGATGCAGGAACTCAGACCTAGTATTGAGTACTGTTGATAATCATTCTTTTTTACAACTCCTTTAATGGATATGTTAATATTCAAAGTTCCTGAGGTTTTTATTCATTGTAAGCCATAATCTTCGGAAATAAAAAAAGAAAAAAAAAAAAAAAAAAAAAAGGGACTCTACATCACCTCTAGTTAAACAGAGTTTTACTTTCTGAATTAATTAACTTTTTAATGATATTCTAATGCACTTAGAAATGCACTTGACAATAGATCTGACAGATGTTCTGTGGGATTTTAAAAAGTAAATGCCTCCATATTTTCAATTAGTTTTAATTAAGTTACATCTTAAATTTGTACAGTCATGAATTGCTGCTTTTATTCAATTTTTTTAAATTATTTTTTTAATTTTTACTTAATATAAAATCCCTTATTTATTCTTATGTATTGTAGCTCCGGTTGAGGAATTCAAAGAATACAGTATGACAATGTAAAGCATTTGAATAGTCGTGTTGCTGAAAATGTGCTATGCAAAAGAAATTGCTTTGCTTTGTGACAAAACAGGATTCATGTGAGCCTGGAAAAAAAAAATCAACAAAACATTCTACTCCTAAATCTTTTTTTTTTTTTTTTTTTTTTCTCAGGAAATGGCATAAAATGATTATTCGGTGCTGGCTGTTACAGTTTTTCTTTAAAATGTCTTTCATATTTAGAACAGACGGGCGCAAGGGTCCTGCTTTTTGATATCAATCTTAATGTAAAACTCTTATATACAGTTAACAGAAAATAATTTCAAACATAGAAAAATATAACTGTCATATGAACTATTTTCGTTTCCCACGTTTTTGAAAATGCATTTCCAAGCTGGAAATTGTTAATGACGGCAACTTGAAGTTTAAAATGATGGCGTTTGTAGGAGATTAGGACTGAAATGTTTAATCTTATCATCACTATTTTCAGTTTCGACTTATACTTTACACTGTTTTAGCATAAATACCTCCTGTAAATATTGGTTTCATAAGTTTTATATTTCTTTTTAATCAATTTGAAAAACTTTCTTGCTGAATTTGTTTTGCAATTATGTTTGTAGAACAAAAAATATATGTAATTTTATGCTTTACAAAACCAGATTTTCTATATAATTTTATGATTTTTGTATGCTGACATACTAAATCTCAAACCAGATGTCATGACTAGTTCTTTAATCTCGAGTCATTTCTCAGATGACAACTATTAGTAAAAATATGATGAAGTAGTTGTACATGTGCTTGAGTACAATTTTTGGGTACTCTACCGCCGTCTGATCTGGATCAAAACTCGGCCTGGAGCATCAGCCATAATGCCGTATTTTCTTTGCTCTGCAGGCTATTGAGAAGATTTAAATCCCATGAGTTCTCTTGACTGTATTAAAAAGTATCTGAACGTAATGCAGAGTCATTTTGGGACATCTGTCCACAGCTTGAAATCCAAAGCCCTGAGAGTAAGGAAATTTAAATATTTGGCCCCCAGAGATTTTCTGACCCACTTTTGCTGAGGAGGACATCCACTCCAGCGCCAATGGCTCTATATATTTTCCACTTATCTTAAAGCCTGGCATCACAGAACCGTTAGCAGTGAATTAAATTAGGATGTTAAACAGGAAAAGGGGCTTCATCCTGAAGAGCTAATGCATAGTAAGAGAAAAGACGATGCTGATTTTGACCCTTAGACATCAATCCATGCACACTAATGGAGACATGCAAAGCAGAGAAAAAAACATTACTTGGTGTTCACCTTTTTGGTTTCATCTTTCTGAATCCCTAAAAACGTTTCCCTCACATTAAAAAAGAGATCCACGAATCAGACTGACGCAGATTTTCTTTGTCTGACCTACCAATTCCAATTTTCACTTTTCTAAATTTAAGGAGTTAAATAAATAGAACAAAAGGCTCATAGGAGTTTTGAATCCAATTGAGAATGAAGAAATGACTTCCTGTTGTTTAAAATCATGTCCTCAACCTTTCCCAAATCTTTTTTTTATGAAATAGAAACAAGTGCTTTAATATACATGCTACATACTAAAATTATGTTTTAGTATTTGACCTGAAAACCTCTCATCAGAGGTGGCTAGACAAAATGATCTAATCCTAATCTCTGTGTGAATGATCAATGCCATTTGGCTCAGTGGTAGAACAGAAGCTGTAGTCCTCAACGCATTTGTTTCTTCTTCAGTACCCCGTCCTGGGCCATTTTCTGCATTTCTTCTCCTTCTTTCTCCACCCTTCTTCCTGTCAAGCTTCTGTTCAATAAAAACTACGAGTGCCTTGAAAAACCTTTTAAAAATCACAAAGTAGTTGTCATAACTTTAAGCACATGTATTCAAATTCTCAGTTTCCGCATGTCGGGAGTAAAAATGCACTCCAGTAATTTTTAAACCAAAACTGTGCCAGTCGTGTAGTAGTTAAGATGCAGAGTCATGCATTTTTAAAATGAAAAAAAATATTAATGTGGGTTTAGCCCAAGAGTCTTAAGACTTTCATTTCCAGACAACTGGAAACAAATTAAGCCAGATTGCTTATTTATGTTATTAATCTTTTATGACTATGTGCCTTATAAACACGGCTGCCTTCTCTGATCTGGAAACAAAGCTGATGGTGAAGAGACGGCTCTTGGACAGACTCCAGAAGATTTTTTTTTTTCTTTTCTCCTCTGCCTTTTGTTACCAGCCTGGGAATTGGTTCGAGAACGATCCCTCAAGTAAACCCAGCCTGTCAGTCTAATGTCCTTGAAACCTTAGAGATGTTTTACATTTTACTTTGGTTTCAGTAAAGAGATGGGAAGGACATAACTGGGCTCGTCTGCTAACCTCCTTTGAGATTTAGGCTTAAGGTCACAGAAGTGCTCTGAACTCCTCACACATTTCACAAGTTCAGTTTGCAAGTCCATGTCTGGTAAAATACGTTTAAAGGTTGTGAGGTATTGTTAAGGTGTTGGTTGAGAAAATGAATAGTTATTTCATTGCACCATATGTTTATCCAATTCCATCAGGAAGATTAGTGATTAGGTGTTGTTGGCTCTAAAGATATAACAGATTTATTTCTGCTATACAAAACAATTATATGAAACCTGCTGAATGTGCCAGAAGTTTCATCTGCTGTCAATCTGTACTTTTTTTTTTTTTTTAGGCTGTAATTGCTTCACACCATGCCAAAACGGCACTCTCCACAATTAAACCATAATCTCACTCTGAAAAATTTAGAAAACATTGAAGTTTGGTGTATTAAAACAAAGGTGTTTTTCTACAAAAAATCAGTTCCTCAGTTATTGCTATGCCGTCTGTCAATGCTCATTACCAACATTCTTTTGCCAATTAGATGCTGTACACTCGTGTTATTTCAAGAGGAGCAAACAGACAAGTGGATGTTTGATCATTCATCCTTGCACAATTTTTTCTTTCGTTCATTCGGAGTCCGCGTTACTCTCTTATGCTCTCTTTTGTTCAGCTCACCTCACAGGTTTTCGGAGAAATTGTCACAAGAAAAGGTTGAGATTTTGTGTGATGATCCGTTTCTGCACTGATGTAGCCACATGTTGAGGATCATTATCCTGGTCAAACTCCCAGCGATGATACAGTTCATTGTTTTTAAGCAGAGGATAAAATCTACTCATTTATCTAAGACACTTTGATGCTTTCCACACAATTCACCATTGTTTCATGCCAAACCCAGCTTGGGTTTTTGCTCCTGAAAAGTTTTATTATATTCCCACCTGACGATGGCGCACAGTTAAAGTCCCAGTAGCCTTTCATTTTTATTTATCGTTTTATTATTATTATTTGTGGCATGCCTCCTAAACAATCAGTTTGTACTTGAACCTGAGATGACAACGTTCTCCAACACTGAACATTAGAGATTTACTTGGGTTTGCATAGTTATTTATTTATTTTTTTTGCTAATATTTTGGTATAAATTAGCTTTCCAGATTTCAGATTAAAAAAAAGAAACTCTAAGCACTAATCTAAGATGTCTAAATATTTAGATTCCAAAAACTCCTTTTATCTGTTTCCGAAAGCATCCTTATTAGAGTTCTCATATAATACTGACACTTTTTGCTTTTGCTCTGGAGTAAGACGCCAACCAATCACACAGACTAAGTGGAGGATTAGAGAGATGCCCCCCTCACCTCCTGTGAAAAGCATCATTACTCCTGTGGCTGCTTATGTGGGTCACTAACTGAAGAGCTCACCACGTTAAATGCGGATCCAACAGCTGCTTAGGACACTACTTGTGATTGTTCTGAAAAAAAGAGGGAACATCACATTACGTGTAACGGCCGCCCCTCCCTCCCCCGGGAGATTTTTCATCAACAATAGACGTCCTATGGCTGTTAAGGGGATTGGCCACATGCTGTTATGCACAATTGCTACACAGCTCTTTTCTCCCTCTGCTACAAATGGCACAGTGAAGACCTTTTTTTCATGCATGGAGAAATGGTTTTCTATTATGTTGGCTTGACATTATAATTATTTAATCTTTTTTTTCTGTAAAACTTCGTTCCATCGCCCTGCTTCACCTCCTATTTTTGACCTCCCCGCACCTTCCCATGAGGTGCAATTAAAGAGCATAAGGTCATTGAGTTTTGCCCAGAGTAGTTCTGGCTTGCAGATTGAGCCGTTTCCGCTGACACGGGCTGAACCCCTCGCCTTTTCTTTCATGGCTCGGCCAGGGACCATTTAAAACCAGCACCGTTTATTACGGAATCCCAAAAGCTCTTTAAGTGATGTAAAGAGCTGCCATGGTAGAGAACAGAGGGGTTGGAAAGAGGTGGTTTGAAAACTCGATTTAGCTTGAATCGATGACCCAAATGATGAAGCTCTGGCTATTTATTATTCAGTCTTCTCTGGCTGCAGGTGCTGCAAAAGGTGATATAAATATTTTATAGAGCAGCTGGAGATCTTCTGGGTCTATGGAACCCCTCAGAGAAAAGGACTTTCACAAATTTCCAATGTCTTACATCATCACTAATCAACAGAATGAGATACAATGAAAGAGGGAGGACGTCTAAGGTGGCTTAGTCACAGAACACAGCATTGCATAAGGAGGTCGACCAACTCAGACATGCATACATGGATGTGTATATTTATAGCATATATATATAACTGCTTTAATGGATGTGTAAGCCTTAACCTTTCGGCCCCCTTCATATATAAACTCCTCCCGTTTTTGTTATCAAAGGAACACTTTTATGAAAAGCACTCAGCTGGCCACTGCTACCATGGGCGATTACCTACTTTCCTCCACCCACACATTAGGCGAAGCAGACAGGTTTCCCCTCCCTTGCAATTACCTCCCACTGAGTCTCCTGCCCGGTCATGAAGGGGGCATTGTGAAGGTGAGCTGGTTTGGGGGGAGGGGAGATTCATTAGTGTTCTTTCAAATGTCCTCTCAAATGGTGCCTGTCACCACCTGTCGCATTACAATCACCTGCTGTGAAGATTGTAAAAATTCACCCACTTTCCTCTTCTACCCCATCCGGTGGCCTCCATCAAGATGCAATTATCCGTCTTTTAAAACAACTAGCATTAAATGCATACCAAGATCTGGGACTCTTCCCCCAGTTCATCACAGAAATTCTTTCTTCTGATTTTTTTTCTTTAGTTTTTTTTTTTTTTTTTCCCTGAAAAAAAGTAACATTTTATTTATATATATTTTTTCGAAGATATGTCATCAATTTCAGTCTATTCTCATATTCGGTCTAAGATTGTGAGGCAGGTTAATTCTTATAGTATTCATTATTTTGTTAACAAAACATTTTTTTTGCTGTGTGCAGTCTACAAACATTGCTTTGTTGATTAAGCCCTCATTCTATTGGTGCTAAATAAAACATTGCATTCTACAATCACTGCTTCTATCGTGCAACCAGAGGTACTTATGATCATATATAGTATTGAGTTTTCTGTAAAGATTCAGACTCTAAGCGTGTAGATAATTCCTGTTTTGCAGTATAACAGGGTGGAACGACCACACCTGCCATGCTATAAAATGTAAGAGCTGTGTAAAATGCTTTAAGTCTCAGTTCACTGCCGTGTGCGTTCTGTAATAATACTCCCAATACCGTTTTATTAAACTGTAAAGAAGTGTATTATTGATTCTTAAACATTTCACAGAGATTCTTGGTAAATAACATTTTTCTCTGGACATGGGGAAGCTGTAGATTTGACAAGTGTCAATAATAGTAACAGGATCCAACAGCAGCAGCACCTCAATTTTTCCCAGATAAAGCTTTTTTTTTTATTGCATCTTGCCTTTGCTATTATTAGTTTTGCAGTTTAAGTTCAGCCTTGGTCTGCATTCTAGCAGGAATCCTTTATGACATTTCCAAACCCCCAAAGTCAGACAATGACATTTAAAAAATAAGCTATGGAGGCAGTGGTTTTTACTTGGAGAAATTCCACTTTCTCACAAAGGGGAGAGTGATATTACTTGACACTCAGGAGCAATCATACATTTTTAAAACTGGAGTAAGGTGTGGATTTAGTCCCTTTATTTTACATTTAATGGAATTGTAGGTTAACTAGATATTTAAATTTTCACCGTGTGTGTGTGTGTGTGTGTGTGTGTGTGTGTGTGTGTGTGTGTGTATATATATATATATATATATATATATATATATATATAATTATTATTTTTTTTTGACAGATGGCTGTAGTTGTATTTTTCCTGAGAAAATAAGTTTCAAATGTAGCTAATTTTCTTTCTTTCTCTGACTTACCTTTGACAGAGTCTGGAATCTCTTTTTTTTGTAAAAAAAATAAATAAAATAAATAAATAGTTTTACATATAGGGTTGAAGAAACGTTTTTTCCTGTTCAACTACAGCACTTTTTTGCTTGTTCTGCTTAATACTTATCTGACACATTAGGTTGTAACAAAATGTTAGTCAAGCTTTATATTTAGTAAAACAAATAAAAAGTATGACTAACATTCCTTTGTAAACATATTGTGCATGATCCTTCTTTCATTGGTCATTGGTTCATTCAGAGTCTGCTGGTGGCTCAATGTATTTTGTGATGTTGATGAGCAAAGGTATGTTTATCAAGTCCCTTCCACTATGTTTTGACGACATTTTGTCTCTAGAACACTTTATTCCCTAGCTGACTCAAACTGCTCTTCTTTTTCAGAGAAGAGACGTACAGTTAGTCTTCTAATTGAAAAGCAATGGAAAGCCTGATTTCAAATTATTTATATTTCAGAAGGTCATATTGACAGGTTTTATTTAAATGTGATGATACAGGTCCTATAAAACTGTATGCTGTAAATAATTTGGAAACAAAGCTTTTTCAGTAAACATCATTGGGAGAGAAATGTCCTTGAACTCAGTTAAACGTGTGACAACTGTGACTATATTCTGAACCATTTGCATAAATCAAATTTTTTTTACAGCATTCACCCTGTGCTGTGGGAAATAAGCTACTGTGTTGGCTAATTGTTCTGCATATACAATGTTTTGGCTATGTTTGCCTCAGTGTCTGTGTTAATTCCTGAATTAATGGTTAAAGATCACAGGACACCAAGAGTGGAATCAGCACTTCTATCCAACAGCTTGTCCCAATGTCATAAATTCATGACGATAGAAATATCATAAAGGGTTAAGTCTAGGTTAATGCCTCCGCTGAAGAATGCAAAGCTAGAAGATCTAGGAAAAGAAGAAAAGCAGCTTAGATACCAAAGAAAAGAATAAAGAATGAACTCAAACTCAAATTTTCTTTTCTCCCATTTCTTCATTGCTCACTATCCCATCCATTAGTGTGGTTTGCTCTCCTCACCTGTTTTGCAAGTTACAAAATTAGCATTTCTTATTATTACCGTTTATTTCAGTTCTTCTGTTTTTGGACATGAAAAAATAACTCTTGAGCATAAATCGAACCTGTTTTGAACAGATTATAGTCAAGATGATGAAAACATGTATGACGAAGCAAGAGGATTATAAGAGATTGTCCTCTACGCAACTGTAAGGATCTGCTCGCAAACTGATGAATTCAAGGATGAGGCCAAATTTTCGGCATCACAATGAAGCTTCCAAGTTATAATGATTACTTATTCTTAGTGTTTGCTTGTAGGATCTTTACACTCTGTGTTTATATATAACTGATGACGTAAATCAAGAGTCTCTCATGGAGGCGACTACAACTTCAGACATGCTGTTTGGGTTGAAGTAATCAGGTTTCGACTATTTTAATCGCAAGCCCTCTCTGCCAAGCCTTTAAGCTTGTGTCGGCATTAGTTGTTTTTCTTCATTCACTTATTTTGGTTGCTATAAATACACATTGCTTTTAATAACTTCGGCTCATCGCATCATGTCTCGACCTGAATTTTTCATAAAGTCACAGAATAAATCCTCTCTGTGTACCTGCTCACCAGTGCACTTTGTTTCCATTTATCATTGGGGACTCAGTCGGTCATGAATCCTCAGAGATTATTGTGTTTATGTCTATGCTTGCAGAAACTTATGCGATAATCCTGTGTGTGTTATATAAATGCAGGGCTGCTTATATTTACTGACATTTGACTCATGGTTTCCTCTCAGCACTGTTATCTCAGTGCCTCACAAAAGGCAGACTGGGGCTACTGTCCCCAACTACTGGTTGTCAGCTCCAGAGAAATCAGGACATTTCAACCTCTGCAGCCCATATTGTTAAAGATAACAAAAACAGTCATAGTTTTACTCCCTATTTTTATTTTTTTTTTTACCTTTGTGAGTCTGTATTTTTTTTTTTACATCAGCAATATAACTGCATGTAGTGCCAGCTATCTAAATAGTAATGGTACATTGTAAGTTTACGGTTTTGTGCCCTTGTGCACAAAAATGTTCCAATAAATATCACTGTAAAGAGTTTCTTAAAAAAAAAAATACACACTCTTTACCTTCAGCTTTACCATTCATAGAAAATGTTCATCCATTGTCTAAAATACTTATCTTTGCACGGATGTGGGGGTGCTGGTGCTTTTCTCCAGTGGTCACTGGGCAAGAGGCAGGTTACGGCCTGGAAAGATTGACAGTTTATTGCAGGGCAATGCAGAGATGCACAGGGAAAACAACTCGCATATTTAGAGACCAATTAACCGTACAGTTATGTTTTTGTACTTTGGGAGGAATCTAGAGTACCTGGAGAAAACCCACAGATAAACAAGGACTACATAAAAACTACACGCAGAATGACACCAGGTTGAAATTCAAACCTAGGACCTTCTTGCTGCAATGCAACAGTGCAACCCAGCAAATATATATATATTTTTTTGAAATTAGCTCTTAAAATGTTTAAACTTGATTTAAATTATTATATCATATATGCGAGATGCAGTTTGCTTAGTAATGGGCTGGGAGTATCAAAGCCTCAAAGTGTCAACATTGATTGTCTTTCATTTTAATTTTTTATATGTAGTTTGAGGTTTCAAAGTTATACCTTTAACCATGCTTCAATAAAGTATGATATAGAAATACAATTAACTTATCTTAACTAGTCAAATATTTGTTGTGTTTTTACCTTTAAAAGACCAGATTTTTTTTGTTACGAACATAATTTAGACATTAAAAAGATATTAAAAGCGTAAATAACTTTTCATATAATGTGCGTAAAACATTAACACCTGGGAATGTTAAGGATTGGCTATAACATTGCCTGGGTGTAATCTGAAACACAGAATAAGTCCCACTTCACCATACACCTCCCATGTAAGGACTCCTAAACACATGCAGGTTGTTTTAAACCAGCATAATATTAATAAATATATTAATACAATTAAGATACAGTTACAATTAATATATGTTTATGAATTATAGCAGTGAATGGGGCCTTTATTAATCTTGGTTTATACAAAGCCAGGAGAACAACAAGACATTATGTTTGAGTAAAAATGCTGAAAATATCAGACAGTCAAATTAGAACCTAAATGTCATTGATGGGACAAAATCTAATTTGTAGTCAAAGTCATTCCCAAAAACACATTAAAGCCAATGAATGCACTATACTGTATAAGGGTTAAGATTAAAATCTGCAAGTGAATGAAGTAGTAAAATTTTCAGCATGACTCAAAAAATAGATAATAGTGAATACACAATACCTGAGTGCTACTGTTGGTAACCTGAACAACAATCTTTAGTGAAGACTTTAATGAAAAATCTGCATGTCAAAGCTTTACAAAACCAGAGATATGAAATAGGCCACAGATCTGTGATCAATGCATCCCTAAGTCTAGTGACAGACTTTCCTTTTGTTAGAGACACCAGAAAACCCAGAGTGCCTGAAAGGTCCTCCAACGCTTTTGTCAGACTTCACAATTTCTGAGCAGCACTGCACTGGTGGTGTTGGAGCTTGTAAGTAGTTGAAAGATGGCAACAGCCTGTGGCAAAGTGGAAACAGCAGTAGATAGAAAGGGGTAGAAGATAACCTTTTTCTAGTTAAGCTGGATAAGAATTTCCTTTCTAATTCAATTTTAAAAAATACTGATGTTTCCACCACAGCTAAAATCTTTTTTCTATGTTATTATTAATTCTCCATGCCAATGACTTTTGCTTCGATGCTCAAAGCATACCAATGCATTTGAGCATCCACTATAGATGCACTCTGCAAACTCGCATGTCAGTGTGGTTCCGGGTTCTTGCTCTGCCTTTAAATGGCCGCAGCACTGCACAAATGAAGTGCAGCCACTACTCTTTTACGATGGCTGATTTAATTTCTCCATCTGACGGGTGCTCTTTGTCAACCAGTTATTTCACCTCTGCTAAATTGGTTGGGCTGCATCTATTTCCGTGTGAAGCTACTGAGCTGGAAAGATGCATTCAGATCAACTAGAGTATACTTTTCTAGATGGGAAGAATTTGCATGTTGTGAAAGTGCAAAAATGATCATATTACTAGAAGAGAGGTTTTATATTTAAACCTTTTTTAAATAATTGCAAGGCCTCAGATCTCAGTTTAATTATAAATTTGTTTTTTTTAACAGTTTGCTCTCTGTATACTTGTACACTGGATGACATTGAAGCTAGCTGAATGTGATGTGTTCAGCATCTTTATCAGCTGCCTAATCTCAGTCTCTAGATGTCATCTGTAATCAGGTTTTGTAGGTTGACAGAGCATCAGATGTATGATTCCTCCTCTCTCACTCTGTTGATCAGTCCAAAAAAGGGTTTTTTTTTTTTTTTTTTTTTTTTTTTGGAAAAGTCGGAGGAGAGGGGTTTGATACTGCACTGAATGCAGTATGTAATCTCATCTGAGCGGCTGTCATATCAGACAGGGCTGTTGCGCTGACACGCCACGCTCTCCCAGAGTTGCAAATTAAATCGCTACAATTAGAGTGGCGTGTGTGCGCGCACGCGTGCGTGTGCATGCAGTTTGAAGACTGGAGCCTCGCTAATCATGTCTGGACAGTGAGCATTTTGTGTTAGTTTGTGATTTGATTAATCCATGTGAGAGTGTGCTGATTGGCTACTTAGAATTTAACACCTTTAGAGTTTAGAAATAATCCTTCTGAAAGCCATTTGTACCAGATTTTAGCCCAATTCCAAACACTAAAATCAACATTAAGCATGTGTGCTGCTCTGTTTAATGTTCAAAAGGAAGGCAGGAGTTGGGGAAGCTGCAGATTCACATAAATTGTAAACATAGTAGCCAATTAAGCTCTGTTGTTACCTTCCTTTTTAGTGCTACATATATCCCTCAGAAATGAAAATAACCAAAATAAATTCTACCTAAAAAGAATGTGACTGTCTAAAGGTCCAATGCTGCCAATTGTCCTTGTTAAGCTGCAATGTTTTGCTCCAAGATGTTCATGCTGCTTTAAAAAAAAAGTTTTAACCTTAGGCCAAAGTTTTTCTGAACTGAAACTCCACTATGACTAAAATAGACGTTTTCATCGTGCCGGGGATGATTTCAAACCATCTTTGGGGGAGATTTCATAACCGCTTTAAATTTAAGGATTGGAATTGTTTCTATGTATCTACTCAGTCTACTAAGACTAAATGTGCCTTTTCAGTGACTCCAACAAATGATAATTACTCCCAAGAAGTTGTTGTAATATTCAAGTTTCTTTTTGGGGTCATAATCTGTCATATTTCACAAGAGTTGACTTACAGAAGGACGAATCACAAACAGAGGAATAGGGTGTAATACATAAAGTACCAATTGCAGTTTTCTACCTGATCACTGATCTTTAACAATCCTGACATGTAGATTTTGATTTCGGTCAATACCAATTGTTTCTCGGCTGAAAAGTTGCTACGTATAGCGGCAACGTTGCTGGATTGTCAACAATGACCATGCACATGCAGATTTTACCTGCCGTGTTAATCAGCCCTTTTTTAAATAGCAGTGCAAAACAAGATGATGGCTGAATTTCATGCTTTTTGTGGAGGTAGAGAAGAACTGTGTATAAGATCGGTTTCACATGCAAGTATCAGCTGATCACTAATCTCCCTAAGTTAAGGAAATTGGGTTGATTTATCAGTGCACCCTTAATATAAAACCATTTGAAAACAGCACACTTGTATATTGGACTTTGTGCTAGATTCAGCATTTTTATGTTTTATCGGTTTAAAGATTAAGTTCTTACTGCTAAACTTTATCTGAGAAATATGGCTCTGTTGTCTCTTGCTCTGCAGGCCTCATAATTGATCAACTTTACTTTGGCTCTGGTTTTAATCTCCCTTTATGCATCAATTTTTGTGTCCTTTCTACTGTCTTGCCAAGAAACTGCTCTGGCAGGGACAGAGCGCCAGCTGATACATGCTCCTCTGCAGGGCACTTTGACGGGGCGATTATCATAATGGTGAAAATGGAGACACATTGAAGGGAAGTTAGGAAGCCTGTGTACCCTGAAAGGGGGTGAGATTGTGATTATATGCCTGAATTTCTGTCCATGTGGTTCCTTCCTGGTAGTAATTCATACAGAGAGCCTAACAAGGTTTGTAGTTGCTGTAATATACTAAACAGATGCTAAGAAGATTATTTGTATGCAGGTTTCTTGTAACCATGGTAGCATAGCACTTAGAAATGTATTAGCAGAATATGGAAGGACTCTGCTTACGTTTCTGAACGCACTGCACTGATTGTGCTGCTCATCACTGAAGGTGATGTTTGTTCAATGATTAAGGCATCACTCAGTATTTTTACTGGCAATGGCGTCAAGCAAAACATATTAAAGGTGGTTAAAATGTAACGTTGATTTGTGATTGAACATTTAACGATTTACAGCATAGCAACTCTTCCAGTGGATAAAATCTTATATAGTCAAAAGCATCTGAAATTGAAACTAGAATACTAATGAGATTCTGGGTTTCTGAGTTCACAGCATGTTGCATGTCAGCAGTCATGCAGCTTTTGTCTGCTGTGTTTTTACCATTTCAGTGAGAGCTGTTAGTTTTTGAACCTCCTACATATCTTCATCTTCTGCTGCACCCTCACGGACAGTGGTGGTACATCAGTGTCTCAAACAATACACACAGCTCCTCACATGGCTTGAAGCTGCTGGCTCTGCTTTCCTTTGCTTTATAAATTAAACAATGTTATTCAGTAAACAGAGCTCTTCAAACAGCTCTGTCTCAGTGGTTGTCACCTACTCTTCGAGGCACCTTTTAAATATGCATCTTTTTTCTGTTTAAAGGAAAATCAACACAAGACCCCAAACGTGTTTGTTTTGCTTCGAAGCTATCCGGTTTTAATGCCCTCTGGAGGTGCACACTTTAGTTCCTCTTGAGGCTAAAATTTGTTGAGCATAAAATGCGAGTTATGGGTTGTTTGTCCAGTCTGAAGAGATCAAATAGTATGGTGTACAGAAGGCATCAAATTGTGTATTTATAGAGAAGATTTTGTTGCAAAAAGTGTGTGTGGCATATACAGCATTGTTCCTGGAAGTATCTCAAATTCTTTACAGTGTTAATCAGATTTCTTTATTAGACTCAAGTGTATGCTCAATTTATAGTGTCATTACTGAGCAAGAGTTGCTTTGCAAGTTAAATATTTTAATCCTATTTTTCAGCTGGTGCCAAATGATTTATGAATTACATATTTCTATTTGTTTTAGTTGCTTTTGCAGTGGCTCCTGCTTAACTTTAGTGAACTCTTGTTTTTAGAACATTTGATGAGGCTTTTAAAACTGTTGGCAGCAAATTGCTGCAGTTTGTGAGGTGGAACGTATTAAAGTGATATAACAATTGTTGATGTTTCTCTGCCACATTTTAGAGGTGTGATAGGTCTCTTGGTTCAGCCAGAACTGTGATCATGGATGATGATTTTACTTTAAAACTGTTGGCAAGCAATTGTGACTATGTTCTTTGAATAGATTGCATTATTCTCTTTAGCTCCAGAAACATCCTTACCTGACTCTCAGGAGCAGGGAATGTGTATTTGACCACCTTTTAATTGAAAGGCATAAAATCTGTGGGATTTGCTAATTGTAACTTTCCAAATTTTAAGAGGGTGTTTTTTTTTGTTTTTTTTTTTTTTTTTCTGTGGAAAGGCATTCTTCTAAGTACATATTAACTTCAAAGATTCTGGGCTGCATTGACGACTATTGCCAATTAAAAGATGCTTCCTTGATCATTCAATGTCAGCTTTGACTATGTCATTCCAAGTTGTTTATAACAATCTTCTGTTGTGTTTTTGTATTTACATTTCATACTGCATCCTCGTGTTTGGAAACCTGGTTTGAGTCCAGGAAGCTGTGGCTCTGTGTGTTTCTGGTTGCTTACCTTTGGAGAGTTTCCAAAGATAAGTAACCATCTTTGGAAACTATCCAAATTATAGAGACCCAAAGCTTTTGGGTCTCTTTAATCAGACGCTGTTTTATCAGACTGCTTGCAAATAATACCCCTTAAAACTCAGCTGAAAATAAAGGTCGGGAAATCAAGGTTGAACAATTGGTGAAAAAAACAGTTCACTCATTTACCAACTTCATTTACTGAACCTTGATAGATAGACCGTTTCTCACCTATATTTAATTATTTTCTACACATTTTAAGCTGAAGTAAATAAAAAATGAATCAAATATGGTGAAACCAAAACCTTGAAGATCTTCTTAGTTTGAAGTTAATTGATTCTTCTCCTTTCAAAGTTTATGTTTCCTTTGTCAGCCACTAAAAAGCAACGAAGCAATCAGGAAGTTCAGCAGATTGATTGGTAGTGACAGACCAACACTGTAGGAAATAAAATGAGTCTTATATTTTTTTTCAAGTTCACTAATTATTTATATCCCTTTCTGTATAGTACTTGAGATATCACACTTTCAGCTTATTTTTCAGAATCTACTGTAACACATTGCTTGCCAAGAAAAAACTTCCGTACACTTTATCAAACTTAGCTACTGAAACTCTGTTCACTATAGCAGTATTTCTGCTTTAATAGGGTCTTGACTGTCTGTAGTGACAAATGTATTCCCATAAAGACTATTCAGATTTTAGGTAGGTTTTTATTATCACTTTCATTGTTTAGAAATAAATACCACAACAGACTGTGATTGAATATAGACATACAAATTACTCTTTCTTACATAAGTTGACATTTCAAGAAAAGAAGTATTATAAAGTGTTTGTGATTTCTCAACAGAAATATTAAAGTGCTAAGGGAACCAGTAATTTTCTCCATGTTGTGCTTGAGCAGTTTTGGTTGTTTCACACCTGACTTTTTCAGGTAATAAGACTGTATGTCAGGGGGAATTTCAGACCAGGCATTAGAGCTGCACAATATATCAAATCACAATAGTTTCATATCAACGTGTGGAATCTGTTATTTGCAAAGAACTGGTTGGATGGCAATATTTTCCATCCGTGCAAATCATATGTACATATATTATATTGCGTGTTGAACAGACTTTTACTGCTACCATCACTTGTGTAGTTTCAATGGCTGTGATGGTAAAGCTCACAAATTTGGAGGACTGTCGGCAAAACAAGATAAGAGTCGGGAAAAATATGAGTTTAAAGATATTCAATATATTCAGTTTGTATCATCCCTATGTTTGTATCAACTCCTGGCATCGTGCAGCCATATCAACCACGCCTATCAGTACCAGATTTCAAAAATATATATGGTAATATATATGGTCATGTGTAATTTTCTACATCGTTTTAGTCTACTTTGAGAACATATTATCTACCTAAAGGAGGTCAGATCATAATCTGTCCTATTTGAAAATAATAAACAGTTCCAAACTTTAATCAAAATCTGAATCATTATTATAGGAACATCACTATTGAAGATGTTCCTATAAATCAACTTTCATGAAACATAATGTCATCCTTCATCAACCCAGGTATAGCAAGTGCTTGAAAACAAAAGACATCTGTGTATGAAAAAAAAAAGAACAGGGTTTAATTGACTTAAAAATAATAGCTGGTGGCAAAACAGAAACACACTGCATAAAATTCAGAGAATGTGTAGATCTGGGTCTATTTGTAGTTTTACCAAGAGGCTGGGGAGAGGGAAGTGGAGGTGTCTTTCTTTAGGCTGCTGCCTCCACAACCCGATTCCAGATTAAGCAGAAGATGATGGATGGATGGATGGATGGATGGATGGATGGATGGGTGGGATGAGATGATTAACCATATCCCTCTGGTGTGTAAACAGATTTATTCTTACTCTAAAAACACTTTGTTTGACTCTGCAGTTGGATAAAAACTAAGCTATAAGCCAAGGTCCTTTTTGTAAAAATGTCCACCTGGGTTTCTGCTTCCTCCTTCATTTTTTATGCTTCCTTCTCCCAAGGAGGCTGAAAGACAGGGTTGGTATTCCAGTCTCCTACGAAAGCCTGAGTTGACTGATGGTCGTGACATTTCTCAATCACTGTTTCTCACGGCTTTTTTCGTGTTCTGTTCAGTAACCCAACTTAATCCTTCTCCCTCAAAATCCACTTTCTTCTCACCCACAGTTGCTCTGTTTTTGCTCTCCATCAAAAGTCCACTGAACTACAGAGTCTCTTCCTCTGTGCACCTCTTTTGAGCTTTTGCTGCTAATAGCAAACAACTAGATTTTATTAACATCACACAGACGTGAGTGCCTGCTAACCCTCTGTAGTGCCAGGTAATGCTAACAAGCCACTGATTGGCCTTTTGATTAATAATAGGATGCTGCCAAACTCTGATAACAGGACAGCATAATTAGGTGATTCCCTACATCTGTATCAGTTAGATTCACTTTCATGATGTTTGTGGCGTGCCTTACATTTTGATCCCATCTTTAAAGTTTAACTATCAATTAATGTTATGAGTTGGCTGCTAAAATGAGAAACTATAACCCTGACTTTTCTGTTTTCCCCTGGGTGAATTTACACAATCCATCTTTGAAATCTGAATCCTCTTATCTGCTTAGTGCTTTGCACTTTTAATTCCAGTTCCAGTTGAATTTTAAATAGGCACAGAGTTTCCTTTTAAGAATATCGCCACATATTTTGTATGCATTATCATACTGAATGTGCCAGCTAAATTAAATTACAGGGTAATGTTGCCTCTGAATCAAACCTCTAAGGGATTAAATACCACACTGCATATTCACTCAAAGAAAAGGAGAATAAGAAAAGCCAGTAAGACCATGAAACAAAGTCCAGCTTTAGAGTTTATCGTGTGGGCCTGACCTGTCTGTTATAACTTTACTGACTCCACTGTGATTCTCATAATTAATAAACATCGAATAGCTGGTGACTTTTTAATGGCTTTTTATTTGATGTTTAATACAGCCAGTCTGGGAACTATGACCCCTTTA
This sequence comes from Poecilia latipinna, assembly GCF_001443285.1. NCBI lineage: Eukaryota > Metazoa > Chordata > Actinopteri > Cyprinodontiformes > Poeciliidae > Poecilia > Poecilia latipinna. Next base: position 366,132 of record NW_015112721.1, read on the forward strand.
AATATTCAGTTATTTTCTTAAAGAGATGTTCACATTTCAGTGTCTAATCTTAGCCTTATTTTACATAATCCACAAAATACCTAATATTATCCCATTTTGTTGAAATGATTTACATGAAATGCTTTTTCTTTATCCGTCTACCAGAAACTGGCAGGATAAAAAAAAATCTGATGTTTTTGGTTGACATCAGTCTGAGGAAAGTTTCCCAGATCAGATGTCAAATGTTTGAGCGGCTTCTTACATGGAGAGCCTTTTCCAAGTCAAAGGTACAAATATTTGGACATTTAATCTGCATGGACTTTCCTTTTTTTTGTTATACTAATAACCTTCATTTAACAATTTTTAGGCTGGCCTTACTTTTTTCTCAGAAAGCAAATATTTTCGCATTGGATACCTCACAAGTACCAAATAGAAGAAAAAGAAAAAATGGTAAACATCAAACATCCAAATGGTTAAACACAGGGAATTTTATAAAGATTAGTTTTTAGTTGCTGCTTAAAAATCAGTTGACCAAGTCATGAAGCTTCTGTTGACAAGGTCCTTTCACCTTTAGTTTTAAGTCTACAATGTTTGTTTTTAATCTGCTAACAAATATTTTCAAATATGTTACTTTCTTGTGGTACCCCAGCAAATAGGAGAAATGTAAAATATGGTATATGTAAATTTATATGCCTAGGGATTTATATTATGACAATTTTTTTAAGCAAGCTAACTAAAAAATAATACTTTGTAAGTAAAAATAATACAAAAAGTTCTTGTCAAAGATGATTGAATAAGCAGATTTGAGCTCAAGGTGATACGTTCTGTTTTTGTTTCTACTGATTTAAATAAGTCAAAATACTTTACTCTTGAAATATCCCTGACTTAGAAATTGCAGGATACTCTTGGCTGTGCATTAGTATGTGACAATGTGATGAAAATATCTAAAAAGAACAAACAAACAAACAAACAAAAAACACCTTGGGTAATACATTTCAACTTTTTACAGAACTGCTTTGTGATGCCTCTATAAAAAATTGACCCGGGTTCTGCTAATGACTTTAAAAATCTATAGGAGTTGGGACAATATTATGATTTAACTTTTTTGGTGCTTTAGCTTCAGAAGGCTGTAGTAAGGAGAGTTCATGGTTGTATGGCTGCAGCATTTAAATTCTGCTGTGTGCCTGTGTTTTGATCTGACTTAATAAATACATAGTAAAGCACTTCAATTGCTTATGTCTTCAAAAGGATCTTTGACTCTGTTTCCATTTTTAGCTCAGGCCCACAGAAAGGAATAAAGTCTAAGAACAAGGAAACTGAAGGAGTGCACGATGATGGATTGATCTGCTCCCTGCATCCTTGGAGTCAATCAATCTTCCAAGCTCCGGTGCTGTTTTCAAAAGGAATTTTCCACACTCCTCGAGTTTGCCTCAAGCTACGGAGCTGTACTTCTGGGTTAGGATAACCAGAGGTCTTTAGATATCTGATCGCACCTCATTCTTCAGCTTTTACTTTTGCTACCTCTGTTTTTAGAAGTAATAAGATCGTTTGATAAGTAAAGTCAAGTCAGATGCATCTAATTTTTTTTTATTTTTTATTCTTTTCTCTGCAAAAGTAGTGCAGGCACAATAGTATTACTAATACATCATGCTAACATCCAGCTCACTATGCCAAGCTAAGCTCAGTAACCTCAACAGATGGTTCTGTCAACTAGTCATACTTGTTGTCTCTTTAGTTTTGCTCTTGAAGTATTATTTTTAGTAGTTATACACTTTAGAAAACTAAAGTAAGAGCTACGGCAGATTTACTTTCTCTCGATTTGTAGGTTTTTTGGCTGCAATATCAGACTTCTGGTCTTTACAAATGAGAAATACTGGTCTGATTTATCAACTGGTCATTATGTTGGCCTACTTCTATCACATCTTTTAATGATGCTTGTTTTTGAAGACTAGATGTACATTAGATTATGTCCTGCTACTAAAACTATTACTAAATTCACAAAGAAGTCTGATCAATTTTAATTGTTTGCTGCTACACGAACCTTGGATGTAAAGTGTTACAGAAGAAAATACACACAAAAAATACTACAAAAATCTGGAGCATTTGGGCAGAAATACTTTTTCTGTTTTATAAAATCTTATTCCACTCTTGTACTCATTGTAAATCCACCGTCAGCAATCAATCCAGAATGAGTAGTGAGATTTGTGTGATTTATAACTTTTTTCTCCAGATTTGGGTTCTGATGCCCACAGGTATGGCTACCGGTTGCATATTCGGTGAACTTCCTGATAAGATTCACATTCTTTGATGTGCCAGGTTGCAGAATGGTTGCATCAGTTCAATCCAGGCATCTAAAGTTGGCTTGCCTATTCTCAGGGATGAGCTTCTTTTTTTTTTCCATCACCTCACTCAGTTAACCAGGTCAATTTCCACTTTATTGTATTAAGAAATTTATAGTTTGAGGCTCCAAGTGTATCAATCTTTTCAACTAATTCTTTATTATTAAACCTATAATATTTATAATCTGTCCATTAACCCTTTGCACAGTTATTCATTAGGGGCAATGAATAACTGTATCTGACAATTTTTGTGAACTTAATCTGCATTTACATACCATTTTGTGATATCAGAAGGAAAATTGGTTCAAGCATGGGAACAGGATTACATTAATTCCTCCTTGTGTTTTTCATTTAGGTTGTAAAAAGAAATAACCAATGAGATTCAGAAAAATAAATGTACCACATGCAGTGGCACACAGAGTTAAATAAGGAAATTCTTCAGCTTGTTCTAATCCAGAACCAGCTGCTAAATGCTCACAGCAATCAGTGCATCACTTCTTTCTCCTGCTCTGCTGGTTGATTCCTAAATAACTTGAATTTCATGTGGCTGTGGCTGATGTGTTCCAACGGATGCTTTATAATCTTCGAGAGAGGATGATTCTCATCTGGGCTCCACCAAGCAATTTTCTTATTATCTTTTAGCATCACCGCTGTAATTAGAGAACTCAAGGCTTCAGGGCCTTTTCTGTTTTTCAGCTTTCCGTAAAAGTTCTGCTGATAGTCAAAATATTAACAGTTAAGGGTTGAGCTTCAGTGTTTGTTCACCTTAAATGAATGTTACCTCCTTAACAGTGAAAACAAATGCCTTTTCTGTGTTGGAAATACTATGCATTCTTCAAAATTGACTGAAAAATCAGTTTGAGGGAATTCCTTAGAAACCTCAGGAATTATTCCAATTCAAGACCTGTGTATATATAAAAATTAAAAACAAACAAACAAAAAAACAGTATTCAAGAATAAAAACACAAGTTTAAAATTAAACTTTCAACTTAGTTTATTTATGTAGCGCCAATTCACTACATGTCATCTCAAGTCACTTTACAAAAATAATTTATCTGATTATTCAATCTGGTTTAAAAAGTTTCTATGTGAGGAAACCCAGCAGATTGCATTGAGTCATTGACTTGCTACATTTACTCTTCCTGGCTAAGCATACAACAACAGTAGATAATGATTAATATATTTGATAATTATTCTTTATGATTTTGATGATCCTTTGACTAAGTGTGCAAATTACTTGTCTTATAGATTGTTACTGTATCATGTTGGCAAAAAAAGAATGCACAAAAATAAACACAAACCAACAAACATAAGAAATGAGCCGTAACCAAAAACTCATAAAAAGTCAAAGGCCAGAGTGAGGAAATGGGTTTTCAGAGAGGATTTACAAGCAGATAAAGAAGCTGGGTGTCTAATTTTCAAGGACAGATGGTCAAGTTTCACAACATAGAATGAAATAAATGCCCATAAATGTAATCTCTCCTAAAATTAGCATAAAATACACTGTAATGTAACAGATTACTTAAGTGTTTCTTTTGATCTATGGTGTGTATTATAGCTACTCCTTCTAGTCACAAGGAAGTTACAACACTTTGCTGGGGACAACTGTTGTGAGCAAAGAAAAACAAATAGAATAGTAATTATTTTTGATGGTTTTGTAGAACATCTGGAAAATGTATGATATGAATAAATTTGCATATCATTTTAAAGATCATTATTATTAGGCACACTTGATCTGAAAACCAATAAACAGGACTTTCTTGCAAACCTTTGTACTGGTTCATATGTCACTGTTTATGCTTTTAAAGTGTGGTTTCCTTAAATTTTAGTTTTATGTCTAAAATCTTTGTTGTATTTTGCAGGTGGACTAAGAGGAGCTTCTATTGTGGACTCACTGGACACGCTGTATATTATGGGACTGATGGACGAATATAATGATGCCAAGGAGTGGGTGCAGACTAGTTTAGACCTAAACTCGGTGAGTCATTTTTCTTTCTTTTCAAAAAGTGTATTGACTTTGTTCATTTTAATTCTATCAAAGTCTGTAAATACATTTCTGTATGACTATATAAATAATGGGAATGCTTTATTAAAAGTATAGAATAGAATATTCAATGCCTTGAGTACTTTATTAAAAGTATTGAATAAAGTGCTTTTTGTAGAACCCTTGAAACGTGCAGCATTTATTGACATTTCTGAGAAGAGCAATGCTTATTTTTCCCCAGTCTTACAAAACTTAGTTTGTTACTCATCTACTTCATATTCTTTGGCTGTTTGTTACTCATCTACTTCATATTCTTTGGCTTTTAGGGAGAACATGATAACTTTTTTCTTTCTGCTATATTTATCATTCCAAAAAAAAGAAAACGGCAAAAGAAGAAAAAATAAAACACAAACTTGGCCTTAGGGATTACATTTATAATTTATTGAGGGACCATTTTTGTAATGTATAATTTATAAGGTTAACATAATTTCTAAAAATCAGGTTGCAAGTCTATGTAATTTCAACTGCGAAATTTTCCCTGAACTGTTTTGTTTTCTTTTTCTGTTTGTTTTTATTTAGTTTTTTAATTATGTAAAGCACCTTGAAATGCCTTGCTGCTGAAATGTGCTATACAAATAAAATTTGATTGGTTGATTGATTTAAGACATGGAAAGTCATTTTTCCATAGATTTAATTGTGTTTACAAAGTCAATAAATGGGTTTCGCTGAAGCACAAATTTTTATTGGGATGTTTTTTAAATTATTTTTCTTTTGCATAAAAATCAGATGAAATAGTTCACCTTCTGTGGGTTGATTATTTTCAAGCTCTTGTGCAATTTTCTTTTATAGCTGTGTTTTGAATGTATTGTATCAGTGACTGGAGTGCATCATTCATTCAGAGAGGGAAGGAAATTATGCCGAAAGTTTCATTCGTTCAAATTTTAAAGTTAAGGTCACATTTTGAAGATTCCAAAGGGTCTATTGAGTAATAATGTCTTAAAAAAAGTAGGGTTGTGAGGGGTAGTAACATTTCAACAAGGTAATGATTATTAGTCTCAAAAATGCATTTTCTAATAGGGGCAGATTGTCTGTGCTGTTCATTAATGTTTCTGAAGAGACAGGACCAGAAAATGCGAAGAAAAAATAAATGGCACCATCTCCTTACACATTTAGTCAACCTTTAAATTTCCAATATGAGGTTTCAGACTTTATTAGTTTTGTAGAACTGACATGTCTACAGAAATCTGACAGCACTCTTTTATGGTTTACCCACCTGGAAAAAATCCAAGAACAACAATAAAAAATAAAAAAAAAGGCTGCACAGTTGAACAAAAAGCTGTGGCTTTTGAACTTATTGTCAATGTTGTTCCCAATGTGTTTGAAATAAAAGCACCACAAAAATATATTTCCAGTCCTTCTATTGTATAATATTGGTTACCTACAAATAAATGCATTTTAAAATTTTAAAGTACTTATTTTCTGTTGGGAGGAAATGGTCAGTAATCTGCTAAACTATATTACTCTTAAAATTATTCAATGGCAATAACGTTCTACAGAAAAAAAAAAAAAAAAAAAAAAAACTTTTTATCATACGCATCCAGATTTTGTAAGCAAAACAATATTTTTCCAGATTTTACATGTTATGAGGCTGGAGCATAAACACCATGATGGAAATTATCTTTCGACATCCAGAAAAATATTGTAGCACCTTATGAGTTTTGAGAGGAATTTAATGAGTTCTAGGAAGAATTAAACATCACCCGTTTCACTGTATGGATTAAAGTGTCCAAGTGGATGACATATAACCACCACCATGCACAGATCAGGGAGTCCAAGCACCTAATTCGTCCTGGAAGCAGGCCTCAAGATGCTGAAAGAAGTCTCCAAAAACCCTAAAATGTCATTATGAAATTTTATAGTAGAGCAAAAGTTGTGCAAGGAGGAACGCTTAGCTACTTAAGAAAAACATGAAGACTAGGATGAGGTCTTTCTTAGATAATGCATAAAAACAATACTTCTGTTTATCAGAAACTGCTCATGGAAAATATGAGATGCTCTGTAAAATAAAATAAAGCTGAAGCAGATCTGGATTGTGCAACATGACAATGACTCAGAACATGCCAGTAAATATAAAAAATGACTGGGAATTAAAAAATGGAAAGTCTGAGTTGAACCAATGCCCAAATCTTGACCTCATTGAGATGTTATGTGGTTCTGTGAAGCAGACATATCACAGCTGAAATCCAGGAGTGGTTTGAACTTTCAGAAACTGGCTGATGGCCATAAGAAGTCTCTCACTGAAGTTATTTCAGCCAAACAGGCTAAGAGTCTGAATTAGGCAGTGACGTGTCCTCACTTACTCATTATGAGAAAATACATTTTATTTTGTTAATTTTCCTTTTTCTATATTTAATGATTTTTTTTCAGAGATACTTTTTTATGTGAATATTTCCTTAAAAAGTTCTAAAATTTGAAAGGGGTGTCCTAATTTTTTCTGTAGTTCAAAGTCTAAAATGCCTAATGCCCACCATTTCGGAACATATTATGAGTTAGGTTATCATTGACTAGAGCTCTTGAGACATTTCCTTCCACTCTATATGCTTAACACACTTTTTGCTAACTTTTATCATTGTATTTTTAAAGTTTAGCAAACTGTTGGCAATGAAGAGTAATTCCTTGTTTTTTCAATGTGACAGACTTGCTCAACCTCACTACATAAACTTAATTAACTTTTTATGAGTGGGCCTGATGGTGGCTCTGTTGGTTTTTATTGAGCTGTGTTTCTGATCTCCAGCTGTGTTTGACAGTTTTCCAAAGTTCAGGAGATTTCGGCAGAGATCTCAGACAGCATCCTGTGTGGCCACAGGCCACGCCGTGTTACCGACTGATAGGATTCTGAGTCACTGAAAGGCCTTTACGAGGCAGAAAATGTGATAAATACCACAAAGAGTGTGGAAGAGGGGTTTAAAGGATGCCATAGATAGAAAAACTCTGAGACAACGATAGAAGAGGCCATGATACTTTCATTGACAGAGTTTCTGGAGACCGGGTCAGGAGGGCTGCCAGTACAGATACCATGTTGGTTTGAGTGGAGGCCTGAGAAAGTGCCAAACAAGGCTGGTTTTTGAGTGATTCTCCACAGCCGGTGGATCAAGTGCATCGGGTCATTTGTATGTGGTTTTGTAAGTTTAGTAGATCAGAGAGGTCATGCCTGGGCTGTGGTTAAAGAACGTAATAAAACATGGCAGTGATGTGTAATTATGACCAACATGGAGACGCAAGTTTTGCTGAGTGCTGTATTCTGCATCTAGGCCAATTACTCAATCTATTCACGGCATCTTACAACAATGCACTCCAAACTTTAGATTGTACTGAGGTTGGCTGAGAAAATATTCCTTACTTTATCTTTCATTTTTATCTTGATGTGTGTTTCTATTGGCATGAGAGTTAACACTATCAAAGTGTATTAAGGTTTTAAATGTGGGTTCAGATATATCATTTCAACATTTTGAAGTCCATTTAATGAGATGCTAGAGAAACTATTGGAGTTTCTTCAGTAATTTTGAATCACAGTGATGTTCATCATCCCACTCCCCACATGTTACTATCCACTGTCACTCAGTCAGCTAAAACAGGGATAATACAGGTTTTCTTGGCTTTAAGATCAGTTGAGCAATTCAGTATATTTATAAAGCACCACTTCACAACAAATGTCAACTCAAGCTACTTTGCCAGGCAAACTGTTCCAATTTATATATGGAAACATACAACCATTATAATACATACATTCTAATTCATCGCTGGTTATATTAACAAAATCTGTAAAATTCAATTCAACATGCGTATTGGAAGAATTGTCTAAAAAAATAAAATAAAAGGCACATTTTTCTCTTGTGGTGGTGAAACACTTAATTTTTGTAAACTACAGGAGCCTGACCCATCACTCCTACGAGTTGCAAGCAACATGTCTGTTCAGCAGCTGACTGCAGGCTGAGCGCCGGATTAATTAACTTCTGCTGGCTAAAATCAGCTCGTCTGGCTAAGTGTTATTTTCTAGAAGCCAGAATGGCAAAAATGCATAATGCATAATAAGCACTTGACTAAACTGAAACAAAACTTAGTGGGCATTTATTCTATATTTTTACTTAAGTCTAAGTAAAAAGTCAATATTTCTACTCTTGCTTCCCTCTTTACAAGATTAAAAATATTTGTTGCTTTTCTTTTTCTAATTATTACAAATTGGTGTCTATGGCGATAAATTGAAACTCATAATTTATTTAAAAATTAGTAAGACGTCCCGATAGTAGTCAACATACTGACCCTAGTACAGAATTTTTCGGGGGAATTTAATACAAGTGTGAGAGTCGTGTTCAAATCTTTATTCCAATATGGGGAACTTCTAGTTTATAATCTAAGCTAAGCCACTGTGACAGTATGTTGTTTGCGCCTTATTCTTCAGAGCTCAGCAGTCTTGATTACTGCCAGTTTTTGGGTCATGAAGGGATGAGTTTTACATGTTAGCTTCTACCACACACCAGAGCATTTTACATTTTATTTTTTCTCATGAAGAACACGGAAAGGCAGATGCGCTTTATGATTCATCTGTGAGTAAACTTATGATTGTTAGCTGGTGGCTAGAAGCTAGTGAGTGGGATCTGCAACACTTGCAGCCCGTGCTGAAGCAGCCACTAACAGCCGCAGTGTCACCAATCATAAAGACAGAGAGACAGATTTACAGTTCACAGTGAACTATGGCGCGAGTGTCATCTGCCATCCATCAGATTCACCCCCTCATTCCCTCACCACTAAAAGAACGACTTCCGCTTTCCCTGCTCTGGGGAAGTTGGACACAACTCACCGATGACAGTATGAATTAAATCTACAAATATGTATGTGCTCTAAGGCACACTATTATAAATGATCTGGGTTAGGGGCTGCTTAGGGCCCTGAAAGATGTGATTGCATGTCGGATTATTTTAAAATCCTATGACGGCATCTTTAAACAGTGGATAAATATGAGCTGCTGCTGTTTTTTTTTTTTTCTCTTGTTGGATGAGCCAGTTTTACTGCGTCTCACACAAAACCCTCTGCAAACCTACGGTTTACAGTTTGCTGGTCAACGGTAAATAAGTGCAACACCTCACGTACTACGCTGTCAAGCATAGCTGCCTTTGTCCTAAGATTTTTCTGGATCTTTGATTAGACGTCACAGCACGCTAGTTTTATTATACAAACAGTAAAGCGCGACTGGGTCAATAAGCTTTCCAGGACCACTCAAGACGACTGATATAATCATTTTGTCTAAATTCAGTGAAAATAGTCTTTTAGAAACAGAATTGTCATTTTTTTATCAAAAGAAGATGCTGTTTGTGTTCTTACTGTTTTATTTTTTTTTTTATGAGGCATCAATGATATGTTTGTGTTGTTTGCTTAGGTTACTTGGGTGCTAAAACTATAAAGTGTTTAACCCCTTTCATATTTCTGTGGGAAGTTTCTTTTCCCACATTTCTTAAATTTGGGGGGGGGGTCATGAATTTTTCTAGCAATCGTAAAATCATGTGTTTATATGATTATCTTGACAATTAACTTCTGGTTTATTGCTGAAACTATTTCAGGAATTAGAAATAACAGTATTAATACTCAGAGTACTTAAGTCTATAGCATTGCAGGCATACGCAGTAGCATAATGAGGGATGAAGTGGCAGAGCAACATTCATATGGAGGGATTTTTGTGTAGACTTTTCTTTGTAATTACATTACAGTGTCACAGGATGCAGTGAGCCAGACTGTAGCGCTTGATTCGTCTGTTCAAGCTTGTCTGTCATCCAGAGCTCGACACAAACTGACAGCCGGTCTATAACTTGTTAGCGGTGAAACAAGGACATGACAGACAAGGACAGTGTTACAGTAGCAAAGAAATATGAGTATTTGGAGCAGGTTTCAGTCTGTTTTTCGCTTTCTTACTAGGGCTTAGACATCAGCCTCTGCTCATCATCTCACTTAAAACTAAAAAACTGATAATCTCCCACTTGTGAAGCAGTGCTTAGCGAGACAAAACAACAGATTTTAAATGATTTGCATAACGAACAAATAAAATTCATCTGGCTGAATCCTGACCACAGGACTGTAGGATGATCAGCTTGATCCTGTTACTGAATTTGAAGGAGCAGCTGTGCATGCAAACCAGATCGTTCTGGTGGCTGACCCTCTTATGAGAACAAAAGAAGCTACTGCATGTTTCTGCCACATTTTATAACGAGCTGTTTTTGCATAAATACTCCATAATTGTGTGGGAACATCATTACAGAGCAAACTTTTATTTGATTAATGGTAAGTGCTTTAAGAGCAATTTTTCAGTTTAGTTTGAAAGTTTTCGTCTGGGTCAGGAGCTGCTCCCTCGGAGCTTGTTAGATTTGATCTTGTTAAATAAACAAAAACAATAAAACTTAACAAGGACTCTAAAACTGTACCTTACATCTCCATTCAGATTTTATCACTCGTTTGCATTAAGACTCAGCTTTCTCATCTCATTGTGAACTTTATTTGATCAGGGTCTCACTTGAGTAGAGTCAAATTATTGCACCCTAACCCTTGTAGGGTTCCATCTATCACTTACTAAAGATATTTTGCTATTAATTAATTTATTTTTTACCGTTTAGCATGTGAATCTTTTTAGCTACAAAAGGATGAATTGGTTATCAAATAAAATAAATGACTCAAATTTACAGAGAATGGAGGAAATCACACATTTAGTGAGCTGTTTGAGGTCATAAATGTTTGAGAAGACTCAATTCACAGAGGTCTTAATCCAATGGGAAGCAGCGTGTAAGCGGATCAGAGGAGGAAATTGTAAAAAGCAAGACAAGGGTGGAAATATTTTTAGCCAGAATATATTTTTTTTATCCCCACTTTATATTAAAAACTCTATTCATTCATTGTCTGAGTGTAATAATTGTCTAATGCTTTGACATCTTTATGGAGTCATTTTAATAAATTTGGGTTAGGGGGCTGTTTAAAACAAAAGTCTGTGGCGTATTGAGACCATCTTTATATTTTTGTAGTGATTTAACATTTGCTTCTAACATTCATTGGTAGTTATTTAAACTTTTCATATTAAAATTGTTGAATATATTTAGAGCCTCCCATGATCTGGGTCTTTTATTATGTTTTGGATTTTTATTAAGTTTGCTCTATTTTGCCAATTAAGAAGATGCAGATATTCAGAGAAATGTGTTCAGTGACCCTTTGCTTTTAAAGTTATTTTTATAATCTATTCAAGTCAAGTCATTTTTTTATTACAGTTCCCCTTCTGACTCTTGCCTTTTTAAAAAAAAAAATCATTCAGTTTTATTTTGGGTCGGAGTGTTCCCTACCGTTATTCTTCCCATCTGTTCAGCTCTTAATATCTCAGTTTCATCAGCTGTGGATTTGGCTTAATGTTGGAAATATTTTAGGAATGATTATGGTTTTCTTTCTTTTCATTTTTTTGTTGTTGCACAAGTAATTTTAGCAACTCTTGCTTTAAACCCTCTTGTCTCATGCCTGCTGCCTGTTTTTGGAACCTCTCTTTACCACAACCACATAACAAAGGCCGTCATTTACATGAGGCGGCTGAATGCTGGGACAATATTGTAGTAGACAGAGTATTTTTAAAGCTTTGACATTTTCATCGTCTTACCCTTTCATAACGAAGTCTGCAAAAAAAAAAAAAAAAAAAAAAACCCCCGCTTTAACAAGCTCATTAGGATCCGAGGCTCTTGTGTCCAAGCCTTGCAGCTTAAAGCGACAGGGCGTTTGTGGGATCTGATTTTCTTTTTGTTAGTAAAAAATATTCAGTAAAACGGATGAAAAAAACAAATGTTGGCTAGAAATTAGATTTTCTTTGTCTAATTTTTATACCTAAATCTTAGTGGTGTAACGAGAGCCCATCCAATGAGAGTTTTGCCAGATTGAAATGCAGTTTTTTATTTTATTTTATTTTTTTATCTGTCTTTTTCCCTATACACTATTCAGGTGCATTTAACATGACCTAATGTGGCTTAATTAGCATTGGAGAGACCCTCAACTTATTCAAATAATTTATCCTGTCTTGTTATAAGGTGAGATTGTTTTAGGGAGGCAGATGACTTAAAGTCTGTCGCTATATAGCAATGCCAAAGTTCGAGTCTTAATGCTCTTCCCATTCAGTTTGTAAAATCTATTTGTTAGGGCTACATAATATATTGTAAATGCATTGTTATTGCTGTATAATTGGCCACGGTACTTAATCTCATTTTATTTGTTTCTGTTTAAAAGGCAAACTTTGGTTCACACTTGGCACAAAATGCCTGAGACTGTATAAGTACAAAAATCCATGGAAGAATTATAAGAAAAAGATGAAACAAAAGGAAAATAGCTGGACTTATCAGAGGTATTAGTGTTATTCCTATATTGAACAACAATATTGCAATAATTGAGTTTAATATCATGCAACCCTGCTGTTACACTTTTTTATTTCTAAGGTAATGGTTGAACTTTTCTTTCTTTTTGTTCGTAAAAACTAAAAGTGTTTGTAGAGATGATACTGAATTTAGAATTTGATTTACATTATAATGATAAAAACAAAGAAGGGGGGTGTCACTGATCTTTGTGTTATATTGGCAGAAGAAGACAAAAAAAAACAATCAATCAAAACAATGTATTTCTTTTCTGTGTGTTCCGTGATGTTAGCCTGCAGGCTGTAAAATAAATACTGTATATGCCGATGTGTTAAAAGTTCTCTCACACTGAGTAATCAGAACATTTGCACACATTTCCTCTGTGAAATTCAAGCTGTTGTGATGTTACAGTTGTTCCATTATATGGATTAAAGATTTCCCGTGAGGATTCTACGGTTCTCATGAAGCCTCTTCAGCATAACTAGAACTACTCTGGCAATAATTTCTGAGACACAGTGATTAAATATTGTCTGAATTCATGCAGGCTTTTATTTCCAAATATAAAATCAGCAAACATGAAATCCCGTGGGTGTTTGTGAGTATTCTTGAGGATGTAGGGAAAGCTACTGTTTTTGTTTTTTTTCTGGTGAAATGTGTTAATCCTGAAAGAAAACATTTATATTTATTGTCAAGAAAGTCTAAAGAGGGACTCTAATCTGAAAAATTGACTGAATTGAATCTGAATAGAAAATTATAATTTTTTTCCTCTATGGGGTTCAGTGATGGATATTGTAATGTATAATAATGCTAGCAACAATGAATGTCCCACTTAAAACTTTCATACAAATTAAACCCTGGTATGAAAACGGTTTCCTTTCTTGCAGGGAAATGTTGGAATATCCTTGGTGAAAAGGTTGCAGCTAGACCTGCAGCATAACAGATGGTTGGTTCAGCCTGAAATATCTCATTAGTTGTATTCTCATATGATGTTAATTTGAACTGAACCAAACTAGTCAGTTTTATGGTTTTCAGGGATAAAGCGAAATATGTTATTTTATATATATATATATATATATATATATATATATATATATATATGAAAGCAGTAACAAGAGTTGAGTCTAACTCGTCAGATTGTGGTGGTGTGAAGTGAAGAACTTTGCTTGAGGCATCTGCTTTACTGTAAAAACTGTTTTATTACATTCAGATAAATGGCAGCAGCAAAACCACCAAAGAGCAGCCAACGTTTGTTTCTAACAGTGTTCTTAGACTCTAGTTATCTTTGATCTTTTTGGAAGAATGATCCCAGTAGGATTTTGTGTTGTTGCTGTCGCTTTGTTTTAAAAATGGGATGCTGGAGCAGGAGGCCAACTTGTATTTTTATTTATCCAGAGAGAAAAAAAGAAGCTGGCATTCAGGCTGGACAAGCTCTCAAAAAGAAAGCAGACGCTTGGTGGGAGATTGTATTAAGAGATTTCAGATTCCTGACACAATCTGTCTGATAACTTCATAATGCAGCGGTCAGTGGCGTGTTGGAACTAAATCCCAACACGCCAGTGACAGGAATGCAGAGAAACATTCTGCTGCCTTTTTTGGCCAACCATATTAAAATGTGTAAGACATTTCCAAATGTTCTTTAGAAAAGAACATTTGGAAATGTCCCAGTTGATTTCATCTTGACACAGAATGACAGTGGTTTTTAAAAATTGATCACATTTCTGAGAAAGACCGTCAGTGTTTCTTCTTTTCTATCTAAAAACTGGCTTGATTTCTATATTAAATCAAACCAGTTTTTACATTTTTAACTCTCTATCTGAGCACTTATTCTGTAAACGTGCTCCCACATAATGATGCGATTTATTGCCGTAAGAAATGGTAGCAATGAGACCTGTAGCCGGGTAGTTGTTTACCTCCACGGAACTGTTTTTTTGACCCCTTCTGACCTCTTGTCTGCTTTAAACGAGACTGCACTTGCTCCCAGTCATGAAGGCGTCTGAAGAGAAGCTGTGTCATTTGCAGCGTCAAGAGATTGTTTCTGCAAAGACGCCACGCCCCTGAGCTGAGGTCGAGCTGAGCTGACATTCTGTCTCGGAATGTGGCGGCAGAGGACATTTTGCATGATGCATTGTTGTGGATGCTAACAGCATGTTTATAATTCATGCGCTCCTCTGCCAGCTTATATACCAAATGTTTATCCTTGATTTTCACTAGTAAACATCATTTCAAAAATACAAATGTTAAAAAAAAAAAAAAATTGTGTTTGGCATATCACAGATTTTAAATGTGAACTTTGCTACATAAATAACAGATTGAAGGTGACACCAAAACAGCAGCAAGTTGCACAAGTAAAGATGGTTAAAAAAATAAAATAAAATAAAAACAGGAGCTGGAGCTGTTTTACTGTATGCGTGTACATGCAGCTGCTGATGCAACTCTGATGATATAAATAAAAATGGCTTCTACAGAATAATAATTTTGCTTATTCATGGAAAGAAACTGAAATGAGCAAAAATGTGCTGCATCAACTTCAGGAAACCTCATGAAAGTAAATATTTTTTATTTTGGATTAAGGGATGGATTATTTTAATACAAGACACAAGGGATGTTTGAGTCATATAGATTAACATATATTTTAATTATTTTAGTCTTTCTTTTTCATGATGAGCACAGCTGAACAGTTTTGCTGCTACAATTATTTCCACAACAAGACTAGTTGTGGATCTTTGAGTCATTAAGTTTACATTTTCTTTTGTTGAGCACATATAAAGATCTCTTTTTGTAAGGTAAGATTTACTAAAAGATTAAACGTTAGAAAAAAGATTTTTTTTTTTAAATTTTTTTTACTGTGTGTAAACATATCTGGTTATCCGTGGCCATGTGTTATATGTAATCAGTATAAATCCAGAAGGTCATAAGGCAGTTTTTGTCCTCCTCTCATCTTGTTGGTAGTTTGGAATCCAGCAGCTTCCAGTGTCGGAGAGGAAAAGTGAAGGATGCTGCTCAGTCAGCAAGGCCGGCTACAGTGGGAGGTGTGTACAGTATGTGATGAGAGATGGAAGGAGGTAGTCGCACACAGAGTCATGAAGAAGGACGGACTGCAGCAGGGTGAATAATAACTCCGGAGTGAGAGCATAGCAAAGTCCCATGAGGCCTGCGCATTATCATAGACGATGTGGTGGGGAGGCCGCTGGATTCCCCAGGAGGAAGCAGAAACACGTACACACCGAGCTGCTTTGCTGTGATTCTGCGTTTGTGTCTGTTTGTGTCTGCAAATGTAGAAAAAGAGAACATCGGCTGAAAGGGAAGGATATGGAGTCCTGGGCCGGGTCGTATATCAGCTATAATTTATCACCCTGGTGGTATTTGATTAATTATTCATCATGCTGTTACTACACAAAGTAAAGCATTTAGTGGAGGTTTATGGCGTAAATACAGTTTTCTCTCCATGCGCCTATTTGATAATGTTTAGGGAGATCCTATATGCTTATTAATTACTGGGCTTTTAAGGATAAATGCCGTCAAAGAAAAATAAACTGAATCATACGTTTAAAGATTCTCACCATAAGCTAGTGGCCCAAATTAGCGTCTCTATGCTCAGACCATTAAACCGCACTCTATTGATTTGAGACAAAATTAGGCATTCACTGCCTAGGCAGAGTTTTTAAAAATGCATCGTGAGAATTTAACTAGACTGCAGCACACAGATTGATGTATTTCAGCTGATGCCCATTACTGTCCGCCTGTCAATTAAAATGTTCTGTGTAAAATGTTGAAAGTAGCTCGCTTTAATTTCAATTCCCACTAAAGAAAAAACACTTCAGAAAAGATTCTCAGCTCACTGATGTGGTACTTGTTGCTGAAAAAAGAAAATAATTTCCACAAAAGCCCTAGCTTTATAGAGAGAGGGGAAAAAAAATATCTCATGTCTCTTTTCTGTAAAATAAGACAGTTTGGTCTAAATTGTCTTGGTTTTCAAACGTATTCACTCTCAAATAGTGCAGATTAATCACATGCAGGAGAACAATGGCTGCCGTAAGCCTATCAAGTAAAAATAGTATTTCTAATTTTGAAGTTCTCCAAAAGGTCAACTAGTTAACACTCATGTCCTTTTCATAAGTTGAAAATGGGAAATGGCCACAACAGGTTTAAAATAAGAACACTCTATCTACAGTTGTATTGCAAACAGAAGATGCTGTTTAATTTCCACTTGGTTATTGACTTCCTCTCTAGGAAAAAAAAGTGTCCTTTTAGTAAGTGGCCTCCCCCAAAAAACTATTTTTATTGATTATATTACTTTTTAAAGTTTTCTGTGAGCTTTTGCACTAAACGCATTTAATGTTGGCATTGTGGACAATTAAGGTTTCTTCAACGGTTCTCCTGAGTTTGAATATATTGTGCTTAAACTATAATACCCAATCCAAAATTCCAAGAATTTATATTCCAAAGGTTATTGCAATTTGATACACTGAGAATGGGGACTCCTGTGCCCATGTACTCACATTTTAGACATGACTGCTTAACTCTTTCCGTTTACAAGGCTTTCTTCCTCACAATATTCTATAAACACCAGATTTTTAGTAATGGTTATTTCACTAACAATGTTCCTCCACTTCTCCAAGGTCATCTTGGCTGCTTCTGTGATTATTTTTCAGCTCAATTCTTTTCTAACAATTCTGTTATTCCTTCTTTCTTCTTTTTTATATCCTGGTAGTAGGAGGTGACTTTTCTCACCAATCCTGACCCTATTTATTCTCCAGTAAGAGAAAAGCATAGACTGGACAGGGGACAATCAGCCTTGGGATACTCAGTTGGCGTAGGCAGCAGCGTGCAGTCGGCTCTGCTGCACGGGCAGAGATTAGAGCAACGGGATCAGATTGGTCCTTTTCATGATTTCTGCATGTTAATTAGCAGCGTTAAGTTAAATCACAGCAACTAAGTATGAATCAGCAGCTCTGGTTGGAGAGGCAATTACCCGCTTAATTTTCGGCCTTGGCTCATTGGGTCATTCTTTCTGTCACATTGGTCTAATTGGGATTTGAACTGTGGGAGCTTGTGGAAACCTGGATGCCGGCAACGCTGAGAGTCATCTGCCCAGTGACAACTATGCCTCTTTATTAGCAGTAAATCATTGCATTAACGTCTGAGCAGGAAACCCCACCAGGCTCAGAGTCTAGTCAGCTCCTTGGCACACAGCAGCGCAGCAGCCAGCCATGCCATCAGGCTCGCAGGCAGATCTGGGATGAGCAACAGCAGATATCTCTGCCACAACTGTGGAACGCTCATCAGCTGAGAGCTGAGCGGCAAAGACTGTCCGCTTCATTGTGGGGTTCTAGTGAAGCAGAACACCAGCAAGCTTCGACAGCAGTGTACCCAATGACTCATTACCCTCATTAATCAATTTTCTTTGCTGCTGTGGCTCCTCCTGCACAGCAATTACATTATGTTGAGCCATTAAAATGCAAATTTGTCTTTCATTAGTTGGTTCATTTAAATACTTGAAGCATTGTTAAAAGTAGTATCCAGTTGCTTTTGTTCTATATTTCTAAGTGAGGAGATGAGGGACACAAAGTAAACAGTTAAATCCCAGACTATGACTCATTGTAGTAACAGTGTTTGTCGTTTTTATTTTAGCTTTACTAAACAAGTGGTTATACTGCTCAGTAGGCATGTTCCAGTGTGTGATTTTCACAGTTGGATAAAAATTCATAAATGTTTTAAAGTTTTTCAGCTTACTTTTATTGTGATGATGCAAAGTCAGGCAAAAAAAACAAAAAACAAATCAGTTAAAGTTATTTGTAGGTTGATGCCCTTATTGTGTAGATAATGTGAAATGTGTTTTTCCTTTTCTGCTGCTGTTTTGAGTTTAACAAGCTGATGGTAGCTAGCTACTCTGAAGTCGGTTGCTTTATTTTAGCTGTCATCATTTATTCCATATGCTTATTCAACATGAGTGGGACTAAACAAAAAAAAAAAAGGTATTTCTTCACTTTATCAAATTTCATACCAGGAGAGCTGCAGTGCTCGTTTCACATCCCAATAAACTAGAACGAAAAGTTATTTTATTTTAGCAGTTCAGTTCAGAAATTGGTATTTGTGTATTACACAGATTCATTACACTGAGAGAAATATATTTCAAACTTTGCTTGCCACAAATGGAAAATGAAACAAAACATTTTCAGAAAATTACAGTATTACACAAGATGAATTAAAATGGAAGAAATCTGGGCTTACTGGCAAGACTTTTCATGCATTATACAGCGTTTGCACTCAATGATTACTGAGTTTACGTAGCAAGGCCTGGAGAGGTTCAACCTGTGGCTCTGCTTAGATGTTGAAGAACGCCTTGTTTGCTTCAGCTATGTCTCATCTCTGTCAGTATGCCAAAAGTCAATACATGTTTCATGGAGTTTAGGTCAGGCAAGGTTGCTAGCCAATCTAGCAGATTGATACCATTGTTATTTATTTGCCCATTCCTGTTGGAAAATGAAATCAGTATTTCCACAATGTTTTTCAGCAGAGAAAAGTATGAAATTCTATAGTTTCTTGTAGATTTGCTTGCTTTGGCTTGACAAAAACTCTCTGGACTAACACCAATAGATGACATTTGTCTGCAAATCAACAGTTATGGAAACTTCACAATGGATCTCAAGCAACTTGGATTCTGCACCTTTCAATCCTTCTTTCATCTACAGAGACATATTCACATTTTCTATTTCTTTAGCAGTGAGAAGACAGGTCTGACTTTGCCTTCTGTTTTAGGAAGAATAGTCAAATATCAATCAATAATTAAAAAAAGCTGACAGTACATCTGGATGTCACTTGACTGTTTAGGAAAGTAGCTTAAGCTTCAATTTCTTGTAAAAATATTGGATTTTATTTTCTGCACAGCAGATACAAATATAGCATTCCATTTAATCATACATGAAACATCCTTTCAGAGGATTTCAACATTGTTTTCAATCCTCTCTCCGGGTAGCTTGCCTCATGACATGACACAAATCGATTTATTTCAGCACAGATTTTAATGTTTTACTGTGTTGTCAGAGCTTGGAGGCTTTTAATCTCAACAGTTACCCCATTTGCAGTAAAGTATTTTTTTTTTCTGACTGTTCCTGGAAAAACATATTAGAGTCAAATGAAGGCACAAACAGCAGCTATCATGTCTGTTCTTTACCTTTAGAAGTACACCAGATAAATCCTTGCATGAATGGAAGCCTTTCACAATGCCTTCTTAGTGATTTACCGAGGTTGCTCTGGGAAGTGAAAGCGTGACTGATAAAACCTTTGTCAGCTCACTCATTTCCTTTCACTGTACGTTCTGCATATCTTGCTGAGAGCCACAATCACTGATGATAAATAGACACTCTGTTCCTAATCACTGCCATTGGGCTGCCTTTACAGAATCGGCCACTCATTTTTGGGTTGGCCAGACAGCTCAGCAGGCCTGCCAGAGGCGGCGGTGCTTTGTCTGAGAAAGTGTTGCTAGCCCGTGGACTTTACAGCTCCTTACTTTTATAAAAGCCCTGCTGCTTCACCTGAATAACAAAGCAGCATAAAACGTAGCAAGAGTAGGAAAGAAATATAGATTAAAACCTTTTTATTAGCCATCATAACTTAATATGTGAAAAGTGATTCTGAGGTTTAAAATATTTCCCTACTGGCACATTTAGGTGCTTCATTACTAAAGGTTGTGAAAGGCATTTAACAATGAACAACTAATGCATGAAGGGGAAACAATGCCTTGCATCCAAATTTCACATTTACTGTAAAAACATTTTATTATTTACATATTTTCAGACTAGCAGAAACAAAGCCATTGAGTTTGGAGATTTTGTTGCAATTGCATGATACATTCATAATAACACAGAAACGCGCTAAATTTCTTACTAATACAGTTCAAGTATTAGGAGGTTTCTAAATATAAACACAAGCAACTGCAAAACTTAATATGTAGAGATTTGAGCCCAAAATGTTGCTGAATTAACATTGCATGTCTAATAATGCGCAGGAGTTTTATCTGTCAGGTAATAACGCCGCTTTTTTTCACAACTTTTTAATTGGTAGTTTGCAACAATTCTAGAGTTGTTTTTTTTAAGGTTGTATAAAAAAAAATTGTTCGACTTTATCAATGTACATAACTCTGTGGGTCTGATAGTCAGATGGAAATAACATACGCTGACATTTAAAAGATACCATATAAGAGAGTTATAACATATGCTTAAGCATGTTATTTTAAGTGAAAATGTATATAGAGACTATTAAGAGAAGATGAACAGATGTGAGTGAATTCCCATCTTGATCATATGTTTCGAAGTGAAGCAAATTGCCCTTTTTGGCACCCAATTACAGTTTCCTTCTCATCCACTCTCGAAATGGCAATTTCCTTCTCAATGGGTCTCCAAGTCAATAAGTGCCATTCTGCTTCATCCTCTCAGCGATCAAGAGAGACGGTGATTATGGCGACATACGGAGACACATGCAGTGTTACCTGTTATTTCATATTTGGCTTAGAACAAGAAACCTGCCACACAGATGTCATGTTAAAGTTGCAATGCAGTGCGCTTCATAGATTTTAGAATACATGTGTTTACTGGAAGTTGTGGAAAGGGGCAGGTTCTGAATAAGTGAAGTTTTCTGCAGATTTGCACTAATCTTAAAAAGAGTTCCTGTTTCTGGAATGTGCAGGATTAGTTATTGACACAATAATTGTTCACTTTACTACAGACGGAACACGTCGTTTTTATCTGACATTCAGTTTAAAACATTTTTTAAGCAATTTTATGTCACACAACAGAGGGGGAAAAAAATCTGTTTTAACTAGCGATCTTGCTCTTCTTTAATCAATACCACCCTGCAGCTGCAGGAGACTCAGACAAAAGAGGAGACAAAACACTGGGGAACATAATTACATGGATTCGCCTCTCTAGGCTGACTTTTTAAAGTTGGCTTGCCTCTAGACGTCTTTGGAGAGCGAGATCTCTTTATAACAAGCACACAAAGAGAAGGCGAGGGCATGAGAGCCTGGTGGTTTGAGAGACTTTCTCACAAGCACAGGTTCACCTCGCCGGTCTTATCCCCACAGTGACTAATGATTAAGGATTGGGTCGAATTGTGTGCTTGTAGGAACACAGCAGAATTTCCTAATTAACATTTGCTGTCATGGGGATTCAGCAGGACCTATCCTTTTGTCTGTAATACCAACATATTGAACATTGTATTCCTTCAGGTGTTTCAGTTCAGAAAAGTTGTACATGCAGTGAAGCCACTGCAGCCCAGTTGTTCTCTAAAATCAGTGCTAATCAGAGCCAGATTTTATAAGTAACCAATTCTGTTGTTCTGACAATCGAAAGGAAATTTAATAGAAATTAACTTGGTTCAATGCTGTCAGGTTTCTTTTGACCTGTTGAATTGTTTAAAAAAAAAAAAAAAAAAAAAAACATTTCCCCAACTTTATGAAGTATGAACATGTATTTGTCATCATCTTCAGACAACAGTAGATACTGTTGGGAATTGTGAACAATAAAATGTGACCCACCATATTGGCAACTGAAACTTTAATTATCTTTTACAAGAAACAACTTGACTTTCATTGCTAAATCTTTATGTCCATGATTAAAACTGCATCATGTATCAATCTATTAGTTTATACAGTTAGCTGGAATGTCTTGTGATAACTCGCATCTCTCTGTTTACTGGTGCAGATCCTCTCTGCTGTAGGACTCTAGGTTCCCAGCTGATACTGGGAAAAGGAAAATGTCTCCTTTGAAATTAAAGCATTCTTTGTTTCTAAAATAAAAGTGGCATATTTAGATTTTTGTGCAGTCAAAAACCCGGTATCATAGTCCAAGTACAGACACTGAGTTGCCAATAGCCTAAAAACCTGGATGAGTGATGCTCTTAATGGAAGTGTGAAATCTCAAAAAAAGAGTAATTTCATCTCATTAACAATGTTTAACAACTCTCTTGTTAACTTTTCCTACAAGTTGAGAGTGTTGGTAGTTTTAATGCATGACGTAGTGTATGATGAGAACAGGCTGCTATTTTGTTCTATGCAAGTATTTTATGCCCAGATGTTGCACTAGTGAATGCCATCTTTCCTCCTTTTGGCATATTCACCTGACTTTTTTCTGTTTCACATTTTTTAAATCTATCATCCCAATGTAAACCCATCATGTTGAAAGGACTGCTAAGTTTCCAGAGACTGAGGAACAGTATTCATCTAGACTTCTTTAGATTTCTGAAACGCATATTTCCGATTGCAAACTATCCTGAAAGTAGCTGTTTCTGTCCATGACACTTTTTTATTTTAAAATTTAAACTATTGTATAAAAGAGAACAAAACTAACTGGTGTTGTAAAGCATACTGGAGTGATCAACAGTGAAATTTGTCTTCAGTGTCGGACTTCTTTTGCAATCATTATATCTGCCTAATGAAGAAAACGGTCGCGCAATGCAAATCAGAACACCTGGAAGAGATGAAACTTTCACACATCATCATACATTTCAGAGACTTCACTGACTGAAATATTTACCTTCACATCTGGACTGATGTGCACCCAAAAGAGTTCCCAAACCAACAGCAACTTGAGTTTAGATGGGGAGACTTAGTAGTGTGTTCATTTCTCCCTTCATACCTCAACTTTATTCCTAACTTTAGGTCTTAGCTGAATTATGACATTTGACAATTTGATCTCCCTCTCTCTCGGTTCAACAGAATGGCGAGGCATCACTCTTTGAGGTGAACATTCGTTACGTCGGCGGGTTGCTCTCGGCATACTACCTGACAGGAGAGGAGGTAAGATTAATAGATGTCTGTTGTCCTTTTTTCTCTGGTGAGATCTGCTGCTTCCTTTATCTCCAACCAGCCCTGGAGTTTGAGTGATGAACATCCTGTGAGAGTGTGACAGTAGAGTGTGTTTGTGAGAAGTAATGTGTCCCCCAAACTACCACCAAGAAGCTTCTAATGAAGCCTCTTTTTGGTAGTTTTTTTTTTTTTTTTAAATGGAAACTAATTAGACAAAAAATGACTGTTAATAGTTACAGATCTAACATTTTATTCAGATTGTGTTTAAGTTATGGATTACTTTTTCTTATATTAATTAAATGTTGTTTTGTGGGCTTGGCTAAACCACCCATGTTTTTATTATATATGGTTGTATGGTTATAAAAAAAAAAGACAATTTGTCAAAGGAAATTTACTTGAGGAATTTCTGACTTTAAAGAACTATCTTTAATTAGTTAATGCTCTTAATCATTCATTTAAATGTTCAAATTATAAGATATAAACCTGTTTAAAGTGAATTAATTAAGCACAGATACTTTTATTTGTGATTGACTGTTTAAAATCCTTATTTGCAGAGATTTGATCATAAGTTAATTGCTTGTAAATTTTCAAACGACTGAGTCTGTGATTAATGTATAAGCTGATGTCATTGTGCTTCCAGTGATATTATGCGGTCAGTGATGTAAATAATGTTTCTATAATTCGGCCTAAATGTTCAATTTTAATTAGCTGCTAGGAAACATCTGGAATGTAAAACTCAAAAAGAGCTGATGCAACATTACATATTCAAAAATAAATCTTTCAGATTGGATGTGGTGTGAGCCTGGAAGAGATAAAATAGTCAATGGAGGCAACTTAAAAAAAAAAAAAGTCTTTTCTCCATTCACTCTGAGTGAAGATGTTAATTTTTACATTGATAAAATAACTTATGGCAAATTTGCAGGATCTTTGACAGTGTGAATGCAACCTTAATATTGCTATGCACCAAACTGCCACCAGATCAGTTTTTTTTTTCTTTACCGTTTTCCTCTTCTCAGAAATGTACTTCAGCACCTCATCAACACCTTGTTACAAAAATCCCACTGTATACATCTACAGTCACACCTTTCCTTATCCTCCAACCCAGCAATACACCTCAGGCTTTATCTCAGGCTTTTTTATTTAGTGAAGCAACATGCTGTAGGAACACACTAATCATCAGTTCAGTATAGTCAGTTCTCTTATAAAATTCCCAGCCTCTAAGTAACAGCATGTCAAGGACAGACTACCATCACTGCCACCACAACTTCAACTCATATCAGCCTCATACTGACTTTACAGCTTCACTGTGGAAGTTGAAATGACTCTTTTGGTCCATTCATTCACTAATATTTGCCAAGAGACCACCCATCGTCTGGACAATTCCTTTATGACATGAGACCGCCTTATTATATGAATTTAAACAAATGCATTTATTAGGAATAATCTACACCCACAGCTCAGTGTATTAGGGGCATCTTGCAAGTACTTTTCCTTCGGAACTGTCTTAATTCAGCAAGTTGTCTCAAACAGATTTTGGTTCATGTTGACATGATTTCACACCCTTTATGCAAAACATCCATTCCACCACATCCCAAAGGTGATCTACTGGATTGAGATTTGATGACTCTGCACACTGAACTCACTTCCATGTTAAAGAAACCAGTTTAATATGATTTAAGCTTCATCACATGATGCATTATCCCGCTGGAAAGATGAATTAGTAGATGGTACACTGTGGCCATGGTGTGCAACAATAGTCAGATAGGCTGTGGCATTTAAACAATGCTCATTAATACAAAAGTCCAAAGTTTGCCACTAACCTGTGTGAATTGAACACAGTTCTTTGTAAGCTGACTGGAATGGGGTTTGCTGTGGTCTACTATTGCAACACATCTGTTTCCATGTTTAACCTGGTGCATGTTCTGAAATATTCTTATCAAATTGAGACTATTTTTGCTAAACCTGTTTTGTGGGAAAACTCCAGCAGATAAGTAATTTTTTAGCTGGACTGGGTCATCTTGTCCACATCTATATGCCTAAATGCATCTGGCTGCTTCCATATGATTGGCTGGTTTGCTACTTGTGTAAACACAGAGTAATTAAAAAATAAGATATCTTATCTTCCAAGAAATACAAAAATCATTTTCTAAATGTAGTCTGAAAAAATGGAAAAGACTTAAAAAAAATTATAAATAACCTAACATCATTGTAATTGTGATTAATGAAAAATGGACATCTGTAAAGCAGGATTTGTACATGTAAGTTTTATTTGATAAAAATACACCAGTATTAACGCTTATGAGAGTTTAACACCACTGAACTTTTCTATTTACATTCTGCTTTTATGTAAAGTGGTGATGAAGTAAATAATTCTTTGTAAGTCCGTTATTAACTCCATTTTACAAAAATATGGTGTCAAATCAACCCTGAAGTTAAAAAAAAAAAAAAAAAATGTGTATATATATATATATATATATATATATATATATATATATATATATATATATATATATAAACTATGGGGCACTTTAAGGTTTTGGTAAGACTCGAGGTTTGTACGTCAACTTTAAGAGATGTCCTTGAGTCTGCCACATTCATTTGAGAGAAGCTGCTGGAAGCAGCAACCTGTTGTTCTGAATCCGACAAACATTGCGTGTGCTAAAGCTGGCTCCACTTGAGAAGAAGCGTGACGACCCTGTAAGCCTTGCCTGGATAAATAATTGTTTAAAATTGCCTATGACGACTACACAGCACGAATGGTCGAGTTTATTATCAGAATGTTGTGGAGTCACCGGAGGTCAACATGTCGCCATAATGAGCATCTGCAGCCTTTTGGAGCGTGCACGTTTTATCCTCTGCAGCTGCACGTTTAGAAGACTGCAGTCAGAGGAAAGAGACTGAGATATGTGCCAAAGCAACATTAGTGGAATGAAGATGCAGTGACATATGAACATTTGGTCGCTTTAATGGACATTGATTTGCAGGCCAGCTGAGTTGAGGAGAGAGTGGCGTAAAATTGTTCACTGCTGCTGAATGAGTGAAATCTGAATACATTACCAGAGCAGAATATATTGTCGGATCCATTATTTCACATTTGCCTGCCTTTAAAGTCATGCAGAATATATTCCTCTGGTTTATTCACTGCTCCATGGAAATTCCTATAAATGGGAGCCATTGATGGCAATTTGTGAAATGAACATACTGTATAAAAAATCATTTTCTTTAAAGATTGCCTCTATCTTACCACGTCACTCAAGCATAACCTGTTATGAATTCCAAGTACCTTGAATAAAGACCTACTTGTAGCCTTGATTTTTTTTTTTTTTTTTTTTTTCCTTTTTTTTTTGGTTAAACATTTTTTTCCCCTTAATAAGTCTTTTTTTTTTTTTTTTTACATCCTTTTTTGGTTAAACATTTTTTTCCCCTTAATAAGTCTTTTTTTTT
>NW_015112721.1:396134-402152 GCF_001443285.1 Poecilia latipinna
TTTTAATTCCAAATACCTTTAAAAAAAACCTTCTTTGTGCCTTTATTTTTTTTTTTTTTTTTTTTTTTGCCTTCTTTGCTTGGTTAATCATCTTTGTCCACTAACTAGTACTTTTTTTCTTCTATTTTACATCCTTTATTTGCAGTATGGCATCCTTTTTCCTCTTAATTTACTAATAAATCTGTCAATACCTTTCACCCGTTGCAGATATCAATCACAAGGGTTTTCATGTCCTTACTGAGAGCCAGTTTTATACCAGTTCGCCCACCCTCCCCTTGATTTCTCCCCATTAGAAACTTCCCCCTGCAGTCTGGTGTCCAATTCAGATGATAAAACCAACAGATTGAAGGTCTGTTGCTGCTGTTGAGACTTAAATCTGCTGAGACATCGTACAGGAGACTATTACGAGATTGTGGATCCCGTTTGACCAGAGGATATTGGGCAGCTGGTGCTGCTGTAAATGATTGCTGGGAAGCGGAAGATGATTATGACTCCTTGTGGGACACAGTTTGCTGGAGAAGTGCTCCAAGCAGAACGGCAAAAACACCTGACCATTAATAACTTTCTGTTGTTTTGACCATGTGGGATGTACTTTTAATGTGTGTGTTTTTCTTGGAGCCCCAGAAGACATTAATGGTCAGTCTTATGGAAACGGTCCTTACAATGTCATGTTCAAGGTGGTCCATCTGCTGCTGCTACCACTTCTTCTATCATCCGTCATCACAACTGCCTCCTTAGGTCCACAAATTTGCACGAAATAGACAATTATTGTAGGTGGTACTGTGTTTTTTATTTCTTTTTTGTTGGATTTTATGTCACTTGGTTCAGAATTCAGAAAAGAAATGGGCAGAGAGAGACGAGAGAGAAGACCTGCATCAAGGATCCCAAGGTTGAAATTCAACCGAGACCTTGTGTTGAGGGCCAATATCTTTTGCATTCTCTGTCCCTCGTCACATATCTTTTGCTGTATTTTGTTACCCAAATAATGGAAAACAAAAGAGCATCAGTACGTGTAAAACTATGGCAAGTTGCTTTTCTGTACATCAACCAACTGTAGGTTGGCTACTGAAGCAGATAGCTTGATGAATTAAGCAGTTAGCATCAGCTTTTTTACATACTTGTTAAAAATAACAGTATATTTAAATAAATTATTTGATGAAAGTTTAACTCATTGGTATGTTGTTTTAGCACCAGCAGCACAATCATTGCATTTCTGTTTCAAATAAGGTGATGTCATTCTTTTAGGTCTTTTGAAATTATTTGAGCTTTTTTTGTGTTTACTCAGTAATGCAGTGAAACCATGTTAATTTACTCAAGGTTATCTAACCATGAGAATTTCATGCTGGCCCATCCCTAATATGCACACATGGTGCAATGTCACAGCCAATTATGAGTAATTGGCCAGTCAAGATAGCAAGGCTTTTTTTAAATTGTATTTTTCAAAGCACTTTATGCTGCATTTGGCATATTTGTATAAAACAGGTCTAAAGTAGGATCTTCTTAAAAACAAAATGCATAAATGCTGTTCTGAAGACCAATGTGCTGGTCTCCACCCATTCCCCAATAATGTTTTTGACATTCATTTATTTGACTAAGACAATGCAATGATGTTGTACCTCATTGTAATAATTTCAGAACAGACATTGGCTAATACAGAGTTACAGTATGACATTCCAAAATTGGCTTTAAAGAAAATAATAATTAAAAAAAACTATTTAACGAGTGAGTCACAACTTACTTGCCTATGAGATTCATATAGTGTGGCCTCTCCAGTTCATCTTATCCTTACTTTTCTTTGTCAGGAAGATATATTTTGTTCCAACTAGCTTCTGCTGGAGGGATTTATTCTTGCAACACACTACCTGAGTCTTGCATAGCCTTATCATTGATTTATAATCTTAGATTTGACTTGGTACATACTACAGTCTTTATAAACTCATATTTTGCACCTGCTGTTTTTCTGCTGTGCAAAAGGCTAAGCATGTTTATCTTGAAAATAACATATTGACTGTAACATATGCACAGCATTCACTGTAAGAGATAGAAACACTTGTCGGGATGTTTTATTATGTTCAAAGTGAATATGTATTTTATGTAGTGAATGTTATTTGTGGATATCTGAGCAAAGTAGACAGAATATATGATGTAGACACAGACAGGAAGCAGCAGCACACTATCACCTTGAAATTTAAACTCAGATTCAATAAGCAAGATAATGTGCACAAATTAAGTTACTGATTTTTAATCTGTGCACTTCAAAATAGTGTTGTTGTTAAAACTTGGCTGCACACCTTGCTTGGGGCCCCAGCCAACTCCTTCCCAGATAGTAGATCTGTAACAGTTGTCAGGAGCTTTGTCAGGAACTCCCTATACTGATAATTTAAAAATCCACTTGAAGATCTGTGCCAAAAATTCAGGGGGAACAACTGACAGCGCCTGAGTGGTTTATTTCTACTGGGTTACTCAGTGCCAAAACCGTTCACAGCACTGGCTGTTTAAGCGTTTTAGAGCAGACACTTTCATTAATGGCAGATAAATTTAGAGGTAGCCATCTGATCAGACATAAAAACAGGTTACACATCATCTTCAATAAATTATTCTGATCTGTATTGGAAGCAAAAATAAAAAATCAATGTTGCTTTTGATTTAAGGGATTTTGGATTTCTGTTCATCGGTAATGCAGCATGTATTTCTCAGTTGAGCTTTTTCTTCCCCAATAACTCACAATCTAATGAAATATTTTTTCATACCCTCTTGGTTCACCACTGCTGTTTAGAGTATAAATCAAATATCATCAGTTTGCTTGGAAATCGCTCAGGGTTCATTGGTGTACTGCTTCATCTGTGATACGCTTTACCTAGGAAGGACAGGTCATTTGAAATTCTAAAATTATTACGTTTGCAAATGGTTGGTTATTGCACAATATTGTTTTTCTGTTCAAATTTACTTTAATTCAAACTGTACTTGGTCTCCCATACTAAAAGCATTTTCTAGAATATTTCAAAGTTTTAGCTTGAAAATAGTTTTTTTTTTCCTCTACAACACTCCTTTGTTCTGCACACAGAATCTATTTAAGTTTCTGTGGTTTTGCATCCATCTACATACATTCTACCTGTTAAGATTCTAGTCTTGAGGCTTTTTCTTACCTGGCCCTGTTTAAGTCAACTCTCAGTTTCTCCACAAATGTATGTGATTTCTGCAGTCTTATTAGCAGCTGTTCATGCCTCACGTGTTTCATTTGTCACTGTCCGTTTTTATGCATGTATAAGCGTGGCGATGAGAACTTGTTGCCTCGTTCTTTTAGCAAGAACAGTGAACAGTGAAGGCAGACTTGCAGAAGGAAAAAAGAATAAATTCAATCAGCCTTGTGTGAAAATTGCCCGTGGGCTGAGCTGAGGCAGCAGGGAGAGAGGCAGGCAGCAGCCAGGCTGAGAGCTCAAATGATCATCAGCAAGCAAAAGAGGAAACGAAGAAAGCAAGCAAGGGTGATTACTGAAGGTGAGAAAGATGGGAAGGCTGTGTGTTCATCCGCTGCTCAGCAACTTGCGAGAGTGTCTCAGAAGGTGAAACATGGAGTGAGGAAAAAGTTAGAAAGTCTAAAAGTTTGAACACACTGGGAGATGGCCTGGGTAGAACTCACAAGGGGAACAAGAAGTGAAATTCTCTGCTCCAGATCAATAATGGGATACAATAAATAGAACATGCACATGTTGGGAGGTTGTTTTATGCTTAAACTATCTGTCTTTTTTTTTCTTTTTTTTCCTCGGGGTAATTATCATTGCTGACAAACAGCCATTGTTCAATTATTCTTTGCTCGAAAGGTACAAATCTATTCATAGACTTGAACGCTTTTTTTCTTTTCACAGATTACTGTGTTTTACAGATGGGTGATTAGTCAAATTTGTATTTCACTGTAAATTTTCATTGCAATCAGAAAAACATCAGTTATGATTAAAAAAAAATATGATTGGCATTAAAAAAGTGCTCTGCTTCCAAATTAAGACATGACTTAATTTGTGGATACAGAAATAGTTTATCTTTTAAACTGCATTCTTTTTAGGTCAATAAAGATATTACAGGCAGCTTTAACCGTCTTTTCAGTATCATTGTAATGCACGAGGTCTTCATTCTTTGCCGCCGATCTTTTTTTTTAAAATTTGACATGACTATATTCCTTTCCTTTTTTTGGTAGGCAGGAGGGTTTGATCCATCAGTTTTTGGATGCTTTTCTTCACATCTCAGCAGAGATTCCGGCTGTTGTCTCACTTTACAGAGATGTAACTTGCACCAGAGGGGTGGCAGACAGCTACCAGTTCTCATATGCATGATGGCCACATTTTTACATGTACAGAAAGTCAAATTGCATGCTATAACATTTTTTATAGAAAAGTAAGCAGAAGTGGGTTTGTTGCTTTGAAGTACTGTGGGCACAAACACCAATCTGAACATGAAGCATAATTTCTGGTATATAAAACTGATGTGGATTTTTTCTTCTTCTTCATATTCTAAAGCTTGAATAATCCCATGAATTGAAATTAGGAAGATTTGGAGGAATGTGGTTTTAGAAAAGTATTCTCAATCCAGACATAATTGGTGGTCTGCCATGCGTGACACACCTTTTCAGTCCATGTGGGACAGACAGAAGAACAAGAAACAGATGGGAATAAAAGTTAGAAAGCAATTGAGGACGAGAAAAGATGAGAGAATAGTGTTATTGTGTTTTTGGGGTTTGGGCAGGTAAAAGATAAAGAACCAGACAGTAAATTGTAGCAGCCACATAATGAATTTGCTCTTTACAATCCTGTCAAAACAACAAATAAAAAGGTCAAAACAGTAACTCTAAAAATAAATACCTGCTGATATAAAGTCGGATGTTTTCTTAAAGTGAAATATTTGTTGTTTTCCTCTTATGTTAGCTGCCTATAGTTATTTTGGGACAAACAGATCGACCTGTGAAAGACTTTCACCTTTGGCTTCTGAAATGTGAGAAGCAAAACCTCCTTATTCCTACTCACTGCAACTCTTTTAAAAGGTTTCTTTATTTATGTCCTGCAGTGTTTTCCACCGCAGCACCTTAAAAATACTATAATCTCAGATGCTTTTTTTAGTTTCTGAAGGAAACCGTTTGCACGAGTGCATGTTGTTTTCCCCTTCTAATTTAAGCGACCCACTTCTGTCTCTAAATTTCATCTTCTTTCGGGTCGTAACACAACACAGCACTCGCACACACTCAGAATATCCAAATATCATGCTGAGAAAAAGACAATGAGTTTTGAATCCCTGTCAGATGTGAAGTTTGTCAGTTTTGCATCATAAAGCTCCATCATTAAGTGTCAGGAGGAACTCTGCTGTCATGTTCACCTGCGGTGTGTTTGCTGCCTGCATTAGCGAGGAAACAAAGCAGTCTCTAAGACTGAATGATGTGACCTTCGCACACCATGCAGAGGATCACGCTGGCTAAACATATTCATAGCTCACCCAACATCAGCCCTTCTGCCTTAAAGCTCAATAAAAAACTTTGTCTACTGAAAGAATATGATAATAATCCCAGCATGGTTGTTCATATTTTTTTTTTCTCCTTGCATCTCATTCCAAGAGCGCCTGCAAGAAATTTTTAGCTCTCTTTGTATTTCCTGCACTGATATATCTGAATTTGAATTGCTTAACGTCAGATACATTTTCCTTGTTGACGCCGTCAACATACAAAACTTATTACAAATGTAATACAGGGATATTTTTACAGTGCTGAAATGCAAATATTTCTTCTGTTTGCTTTGTTGTCACTCTTAAATCTTTCAGATCAAACAATTTTTTATATCAGGGTGACTGATATGAAGTAGAGGTAAGTGAATTGTTGTAGTCCTGCTGACTAATTTGACTTGAATAAACAAAATCTCATATATATATATATATATATATATATATATATATATATATATATATATATATATATATTTTTTTTTTTTTTTTTTTTTTTTTTTTGTGTTACATTTCTGTTTTTTTTTACTTATTTTTTTT
>NW_015112721.1:405203-429291 GCF_001443285.1 Poecilia latipinna
ATATATATATATATATATATATATATATATATTATATTTTTTTTTTTTTTTTTTTTTTTTTTTTTTTACTGTAGGTTACAGTTCTGTTGTATTTTACACATTTTTAGTTTTCAGTTGTGTCACGGCCTTCTAGTTTGCTTCCAAAAACCAATATTCCAACAAAGGCCGTGGGTGTTAACAGGTGGTTTGATTTGAACGCACTTCCGACTTAATTTGTTTTGAAAAAATATATTCTTTATTTCTTATAAAAAAATTAGCGACAAAATAATTACGAAAAATGTCCTACAACTTAGCCAAAAACGAAAGTAAACTTATTGTGACGTTTCAAGTACAAAAAAGTGAAAAGTGGTCAAAAAATCATTTGCCAAACATTTGCCAAACACACCAAACATTTGCCAAACAACGAGTGTGTTTTTAATTACTCAAATTAATGGGAGGGTCTAACCAATTACCAACATATTCTAATCAATTCAAATATACAAATTAACTACAGATTTTGGATCTAAACTAACTTAAATAAATTCCAACTTCCCAAAAACAAAAACTAAATTAGTAGAAATTACAATTTGCAAACTTTACATAAATGGCCACAACAAGTTGCTTGCTGGTCAAATTGACAGGAGCTGCATTTATCCTAGAGTCGAACATTTTCTTTGAATATCATAACCTATAGAATGTTTATATCAAGAAAATCATACCTGTCTGTACAAGATTCGAAAAATGAAAGTGAGAAGAAATGTTTTCTAATACTGTGTCAAACAGAACTACAGTCTTGAAGATGATGTGTTTAAGGTTCACAGACCACTCACTCTGCAGATTGGGCCAGCAAATTAATCCTCACTCTCTACTTCAAGTCTGTATTAGAAACCACAGTACTTGTAGAATACCAGAGACTTTCTAGAACCACCATTTAAATCTGTTGGTTCAACTTACTACTGGAAAATTGGATGGGGTCCAAAGGGAGACCCATACTAAATGCATATAAGCAATATAGAATGCTATTCCTGCTAAAGGAAACCGGCTTGAACAACGTTAAATTCTGTGAGGGCATTAACACACCACATGTCATCCTGCAATCAAGGAGCATGCCACAGGCTGAGCAATTGCACAAGACCACCTGGCTTCCTATAAACCCCACAGTGCATCCTCTATGTCCAGCCACCTTCTGCTTTGTCTTTAGGATCATTCGCCTGGTGACACTAATACTCCATGCATGATGCCATCACTTACACACATTTGGTAGCTGTTTTAGATGTGCCAGCTGCTCATAAATAGAACCTTTTACATCCCTGTTCTGCAGGTGTACTAAATTATGTGGAAATTAGAGCATTACATCAGGGTACCTAACTATAAGCTCAACTTTTTTTAAGTATGAGTGTGTGGAACTTATTTTGCACACAAAAACTGAGCTAAATACTCACATTTTTTAATTAAGTCTAAAATATATATTAGTCTCTCTTAAAAAAACAAGACAACATGCCTTAGCGCAAATGCTGCTTTTTAGATTTACTAACTTAGACATTCTGCAGAATGGGCACATCTGGAAATATTTATCATTGGCACCTGCAGGACGACTGTAGTAAAACACATTGTTTAGTGGGAGGAGTCGTCCTTTGAAAAATAACACTGGATATGATGTAACCTTTTAGTAAACATACAGTTTACAACATTTACATTGCTTCACAAGCATTCTCATTGTACCTTACCAACAGTAATTATAAAACAATGTTTTCCTGATAATGCTGGGTGGCCGTAGTTCCCACATGGCTGCCTGTTTCAAATCTGTGTTATAAGCTAGGAAGAAGTTAAGCTGCCTTTTTTCAGGTACTTTAGAAAAAAAGTTGATTCAATCTGATCATAATGACAGATTCCAAATCAAGAACAGATCTCTATTACTTTATGCTCCGTATACATGGAGACCTCTTGTCAGTCTATCACTGTTTTTTTCTGCATGTAATTAAAATGGACTTAGACTCTAGAGATCTTATATAGCAGAATTTCAGCTGCTAGGAAACAGTCTCTTTTTAAAACCTTGGTTTATTCATTACCAGTAGCTGGTCTATTCCTCTTCAGTTCATGTGTTCCTGGAAACACACTTTTGTAAGATACAGATAGTTGGATGCAGTCATTAAAATGTTTAATTCAAGGCAATTTGATAATTGATATCCAGTGTTAGCTGTGGCCCCTTTAGAAACATCAGTGGTACTGTGTGAAAAGCACTCTGCTTCTAAAAGAGGAGAAAACGGGTAGCGTGCTTAGTCATGACTGACGCCTGGCCACACAGGTCCTCCAGGTAATGTTTCATCCTCATTTGACCTCCTTTCTAAATGTGCTGTAGTCGCACAATATTACCTGAAAGTCAGCTCCACTCAGTAGTGGTTGTGTGCTCTGAACTCTGTGCCTCTGATTCAACATACTATGATATGATTTTCTTGCTGATGTACTTTGGCATTTTCTTTCTATTCTTGGATTAGAGAAGTATCTCTTTTCCCCAAACGTTTCCTGTGGATTTGCAGCTCTGTCGAGTATGAAACAAAAGCCGGGTGTCTCGTTTACTTTCTGCCATTCTGTGGAATGTCTTGGCCTTCTCTTTGAGCACAGTGGTCAAAATCACCGAAGCATACATTTTTTCTCCGTCGGCCTGAAATCAAGTTCAGCATTCATGCTGCTTTAGCCTGATTGCGAAAAACAAGCCCTGTGTTTGAGCTTTGGCAGTCAATCTGCAGTCCTTTGTCTCCGTCACATACTTTCATTTCTCTCACATCACTTATGGCAGCAGCCACCAACATCTCATCCTCCCTGCCATGACTGTGCATCACTGGGCAAAGTGTTTGGTTGTTGTAGAAACAACTTTAAACGGTGTTACTTTTCTTTTTTTCTCCACAGTACGGCTACAGTATGCAGGGAGTGGGTTGAATAAATCTGAGTCTCAGTGGTGCAGGAAGCACTAGTATTTACCAGAATATGCATTTAGAAGATCACTTTTCAGCCATCCTTTGGGGAGAGACATGGATATACTCTAACCAGCTGAAGGGGAGAGTGCCTTTACTCACACTCCATCCACCAACACACACACTCTGTCTGTCTCTTACATAAGCTGAGCTGAGAGGAATAGAAAAATATAAAAATGAATTGTGGCTGAAACGTGGAATAAACAATTAGCTTGTGCAGGTGGGGGAGACTATACTGAGCTGAAATATTGCAGAGGTGATGCTGCGTGTGCCTGGATAGTGATTATACGACGGTGCTTCTTGTGATTTATGAGCAGGTATGGCGTTAGAATTTATCTGTAGGAGTTTGTGCAATCATCTGATGAAGTCCTTTGAGCATAATGTAAAAAAAAACAAAACAAAAAAAACTTGAAACTAAATTTGGTAATTTTCACACTTTGTCTTTAAATAAAGCACTTTGTCTTACTGAAAACGATTTAAAGGACCCGTACGTCACAGGCATTGACTCAAACAAGACATGTGAAGGTCTTCTGTGGTATATGAAAACAAGGCAGCAGATTCAGTGATTTGTGATGTGGGTCATTCATGGCTTTCACATTCCAGCACAGATTCCCATAAAATGAGATGTGGAGGAATTTATTGTTCTGTTTCATCATATTTTTATTTAGTCATTTTGGAGTGTGACGGGAATAGTTGGAGCCTGCAGAAGAGATTATGGCCTTAACAGAATACTGTTTCACTAAAAACTTTGTTTAGCAGTGAGGGTAGGTTAAATGTATCAAAATACCATTGAAATGAATGATTAGAGTCAAGATATACACTCTTCTGTCATATAAAAGATGCAGATGCATCATTCCATGAAATAGCAGATTAAAACCTTCTCACCTATTGTTGAAATATTAAAAATAAAGTAGTATGTGGATCTAACAGTTCGATGATTTTCACCATTTTCCATTGAATAGAATGACTTTCACCAAGAACGAACACTGATGGAGAGAGGCTATTGGGCGCTGTCGTTTCTTGCCTGTCTTTTTAACATGGCTGTCTGCGTGGGAGATCCAAGCAAAGCAACACACGCAGATAGAAAACGTCAAAGTCAGAGGTGCTACATTTAATAGAAATACTTTCACAGTTATCTGAATAGTACAAACACGTCTTGACCTAAATTATCAACGATTCGAAATAGAGAAGAAAGCTATTTTTTGTCAACTGACTCCTCCACAAGATCAACTTTGATAGGTGGTAAAAGGTTTTTATATTCGTTAACTTTGTTTAGACCTCTTGTTTCTCTAAACACATTTGAAATATTCTCTCACACAGAAAACATTCACATATTGTGAAGTATTTACCTCCAAATGCTTATTTTTTTTCATGTTTTCAAATCAGCTGCTGCTTGGAAGCTGATTCGATAAATTTGTCAAGTTCATTCAAGGAAAACCGTCTTGTCCAGAACAAATATTAAGGAACAATTTACAGATTGTTTTTTTTTAGAAATTGTCCTAATCTTCTCAGGCAAATATGCTTCAGTAAATGTTTGATGTTTAAAGTGTGTGTGTTCTTCTGCCTGTGTAAACCATGTGGCAGCTTCTGCATTTTATCTGTTTGTCTCCTTTTTTTCTTGAGAGCTGAAAAGTGGTCTTGGAAGAAATTTCATTTCCTCAGATCAAAGTGGATCATCATAATCGCAGAGTAACCTGCTTCGCTCTGTAGCCTCCACCGCAGGCTTAGCAGTGAAAGGAAAGCTCCCGTTCCCAAACCCCCCATTCTGCTCTGTGTACAAACACCTAATCCCATTTGTGCGGAGTTAAAATAACTGTACTCGGATACACTCTGCTCCCTGCTTGCAGTTTTACCGTGGAATTAAGAGGCATCGTGTAAAACTACATCTCAAAACCAGCAGCTCACGCATTGTGCAACGCTTGTTGGAACGTTTACACGCGCAGCTTATTTAGCATTTGTTTGTGTCTTGCTAATAATAACTTACTGTGTGAATAAGTCTGCCAGTCAACATGAAGATGGCTTGTTTTTTTTTTTTGTTTGTTTTTTGTTTTTTAGGCCTAAAGCCAAGCTGAGCTTATAAGGGTTCGTTTCAGTGGCTGCTTGAATTATTACGTGATCAAGAAAACAATTGGTGTTTTCTACTGCAGGAAAAAAATCATGGCCCTTTTTCTCTTTCTCCACTGTCGACCTTGATGTGCTTCTTCCTTTTTTTTCTCTGGTTAAATGTGAGTTTTCTTCCCATATAAAAGCTGTTCAATTAGTGTTTGTAGCTATACATAGCATTCTTACTGCAGTAATTAGACTTACCCTGGAAAAGCTTTGGGACAGACCCAAATGAGCATATACCTAAATAGCACTCCTATTGAGAGAGTGATAAAATGTCTGTTTTGCTTTGGTGAGTTATTTATTTATTTATTTATTTATTTATTTTTAAGTCAGGCTGAGAGGATATAACACAGGTCCAACAAATCAAACCCAGACAGGCTGCTAGGTTGCTTTTAATGATGTCAGCCTTGTGGCATCAGGGCCTTTTCATTGAGACTTTTCATAGCTCTCAGCCTTGGGGTCTCATTTTATAAGCTTCAGTGCACATTTCTATTCAAAAACAGCCCATTTGTCAGTGTGAGGAGGAGGAGGCAAAGAGCTAAAAATGCAAGTAGTCCTATTATTTTGATTTGAAAACTAATTTTTAAGCTGAGATTGTTGTTTTACTCCAGACATGCTTTCATTGTGGCCGTTTTGCCTTCCTGTTGGAAAATAATTTGATTCATTTAAAGAATGCATTGCTATTGCCCGAGCACATTATCTAGGATTATTTAAGAGGTTAATGAGCCGACTTTAACCATAAAATTATTGATCGTTACGGCTTTGTATGCAATCAATGCCTTTCAGGAAATGAAGATGTATGTGTGATGGGACTAGGGGCTGATTTGTTGCTGTCTGTGTACGGCATACAAATCACAGTAAGATAAACTTTTGATGTCATATAATATTTCACTCAGTCCAATAACTTCACAAGAAATAACTTTGAAGGTTGCTGCATCTGATTTCATGGAAACCCCACAGACTTCTAGTTTATTCCGTTTTTTATTGAATCATTTGTTTTCACGAGTTTTCTTGATGCACAGAAGTCAGTAGAAAACATATCTGATGTTTGTGTATCATGAACTCACAGTCAAAATGAATTTGTGGCGTCTTCCTTATTGCTCTCCTGAGAGTTGAACTGAAAACATACATGTTTGAGTTGATGGGATTATTTTTTCAAACCCTACAGCTCCTAGTATGGATTCCGCTGCCAAGGAGACATTTTGGATTCAGTCCGTGTTGGCCATAAATGCTTTTTATTCAGAACAAGACCCTGTGGAATTGGTTTGGGTGGCAGCCTTCTCTAAACATGAGCTAGAGAGATAAACATGCTCTCTTGTGTGTGTGTGCCGATTGTCTGTATACAAAACACCAGCTCCTCAACAAATAAGCACACTGAATATGACTTCCCACATTTCAGACAGACATTGTGGGTTGTTCAGTTTCAGAAAAAGAAGAAAAAAATCAAATAAAAAAACAAGAATCTAGAGTAGAGCAGCAGATTGTTGACAGCTAAGTTGATTCAAAGTGGATTTTAGGTCAAGAAGAGAAGTTGAACTGCAATACTGCCTCAGAAGGAGAATGACAACAGCATGAAAAATAATCTAATTCGGTCCTGAGCACTAAGTCTGTCTCGCTGAATTCCATTTGGCTGATTAATATCTCCTTGGCATTCCCAGCGGTGTAGCATAGCGCGAGAGCTGCTGTGGCTTTTTCAATTCCAGATGTAATTGAGTGGTTTTATGAAGTTGCATTGGTCATTAATTAAGCACATAAAAAGCAGCACGTTAATAGGGGAGACAGGTTAGAAAGTCTACACGCAGTAGTCAATTAGATGATAACGAATGAATAAAATCTCCCCATTTGTGTCCTGGGGAAATTCAATTATTTTTCACCCTCACTGCTTCATCAGCAGAGCTGCTGTGTGTGTCTAACAGCTCAGGTGGATCAGAGGATTAGTGCCGTTCGCTGCAGATGACTGAAGGTTTCTGTGTGTAGTAGCAGACCTGCCAAACATGTTGACACATCAGCACAACACCAGAAGAACCCAGCTGCGATTAGTTTCTTGGTATTTATTCGAACACAGTTAGCTGATGGACTAGGCCTCTCTCTGACCACATGAACAGAAGTTTGGCGCAAACTATTAGGGACAATGAATGAGCTTTAGGGTCAGGTCTGCTGAGCAGCGTTCTTCCTCGCCAAGAAACGGCCTCACTCTGACTGAAATGTGCCATTACGGCTGAAGAGCCTGTCCTTTTGCTCAGTTTGTGGTTAATGGGGCCCAGACCTGCAAGCTGTCCAGGCATCCTTCAGCAGTCGATAGAAGAGAAGAATCAAGACGCCACTTCTCGAGAACTGTGAACGTTATAACATTATAAAAATGAAACGGCACAATATATATGCTAAAAATGAAATCTTTGGGTACAGTTAATGGCACAGATTTGACTTTTCACACAAAAAACTGCTTTCATCTAAATTTCTGGGCTTTTATATTTAGTCATAAAGTGTAATTTCATGCTGATGACATCCATGAAGCTTCAACTGAATGTGAACTCATGCAAGACATTTTATGTACAATGATGGATTATTAACATTTTTTGGTCTCTCATCTCTGAATGTGGTAGAAAAATATAAAACCAAATGACTCCTGGTTTTCTTACAAAGACGACAGAAAAAGAGAATCCAGAAAACTATTTTGCCCACTAGAGCCAGAACCAAGACTGATCACCGATTACAACATAAATTTGTGTGAAATTCCTGCCATGTTTGTCTTATTTTTCCTCTACACTTGCGACATGCCCAGTGTCCCTGAGCGACTTTCTTTAAGAGCATCACATAGTTCTAAAATGAGTATCCTGAAGCATTCAAAAAACTAGGAGATGAAGCCAACACTTGCCTGTTTCAGAGTGAGCTTCTGATGGACAGAATTGCTCTGTTAGATTTGTTTTAGCTCTTTATGCGTTTCACTCAAATCATTCATTTTGCAGTGTCCCTACAACCTCACAAAGATTAGATGATGTGGACAGTGGGTGGATGGATATATAAAGTGTAATCCTATGCTAAATCTCAGGGAGATAGATGAGGACAGTGGAATAATTTAAGAAGAGTGGCAAAAATGTGGGCTGATCTCAGTGAGTTTTTACCCAGGTTTTGGCCATGACTAAGTGTTCCAGCTCCGTATTGTTTTGCATATTTCACAGCTGTCCTCTGTTCTTACCTCATCTTTATCTCTTTCATCTTGCTTGTCCTGTAACTTCATGTCCTTGCCATCTGAATACATGGCTTCCCTCTTATCCATCCCTATATTTCCTCCTGGAGAGATGCACACAAAAGGGAGATTGCCCCAGGAAACGGGAGGCGACGCACAAACTCCACCCGAGGTAGTGAAGCTTCGTTGTCTGTGTGAGGAAAGAACACAAACATCAAATGGCCTGCAGGCTTGAGGAGAAGCCTTTGTTCACAGCATACCTTTGGCAAAAAAAATTCCACAGATTGCAGGGTTTGTGTGTCTCTTTTCTTTAGGATGTTCACATTCTTTTCTAAATTCAGAGCAAAACAAACCAAGGATGACTAACTCAGAGCTGCCGTCAGATTTTGACTTTTCTTAAGGGACTCCTCCATCCGTTCTCCACTAATGTGGAGCTCATGATTTTTATTTTATTTTTTTTTTAAATCAGCTATGCATTAAAGCGGTGCAGTCCACTGGGATGAAGACACAAGATTAAAGAAACAACTGATTGATTGTTCTCAGGCTGTTCACAGTAGGAGTTGTGATTCCTACTGTGAATTCATCCACTTGATTTGATTCTCTGCACGAAGCGCTTTTAATACTCAAGATCTTGTGGCATAGTTTGTGTTTCGGAGAGACAGGAAGGCAGAATGTGCCCGAGCTGACTGACGGCTCACCGCAGCTGCTGACATGTAGCGTGTGTCATGCGGCTCATGATCAGTCCGTATTACTGTATGCTGCTGTATCATCTCTCTCGGTGGTCTGTTTGAAGTCAGAAAACTCATTTAGCCATGGTAACGTCAGCTCACACTTTAAAGGTAGGTAGAAAAAAAAGGGGGGTCACAAAGGAAAACTATGCAACCAGAAAGAAGAAAAATCAACCCTTTTCCACAGCTCTGCTTTGCAATATTCGGGGTATAGGTTTTTAAAGAAATCCACATATCAGTTACATTTAAACCTTGAACTAGTCTTCCTGCCCAGTCATGCATGAAATACAATATCTGTGGTCTCTGTACTGTATGGTCCCAAGGAAGGCTTAAATGTTGAGTACAAATGTTTTTTTAAGCTTTATTTTTTCACAGGAACATGTAGTGCACAACCTGCATTTTTAGATGTGCCTGTGCAGCCAGTGGAACACAACTGGCTGCACAGGCACATCTAAAAATAACTAACTGAACAAAAATATGTTCTGCAATGCCAGAAATGTAAAAATTTAAAACCCTGTTTTGTGCAGCTGGTGTACAATCAAAAGTAGCTACACCAATAAGCAAGGATTTTTTTAATCATCCTAACATTGTTGGACTTTCTGATTGGACTGGAAAATGCTTTTCAAAGTTCCTCTGAACTTTATTCACTCTGTCCAGTGCTTGTTCCTGACCAAAAGAAAGTAGATTAATTGAGGACAAATTGGAATTGTCTGCAGAATGTATATGGATTGGATGAATGCTATCTAAAATGCATTTGTGACACATTTGCAATAAGTCAGCTAAAGAGAATAGAACCCCTTCTTCCTTCATGTAATGATCTACTTATGCCACATGTATGGGAATCACCTTGTTGGTGCCAGTGCAACTCCATTTTAAGACTGTTGAGGCAGCAGAGTGTGCATTTTCTTCAAGAGATGAAACCATAATGAGGTTCACATTATGTTCAAGGACAGACATCAAAAAGCAGGTGTTGTCAATATTCACTGACCATT
This sequence comes from Poecilia latipinna, assembly GCF_001443285.1. Taxonomy (NCBI): domain Eukaryota; kingdom Metazoa; phylum Chordata; class Actinopteri; order Cyprinodontiformes; family Poeciliidae; genus Poecilia; species Poecilia latipinna. Next base: position 415,168 of record NW_015112721.1, read on the forward strand.
CTAGCAGAGTCTTACTTATCACTAGAATTCATAAATTATATGCACAACAAAGGTACAGGTGCTATTGCTACATGTTGTCCACTGCTTCTCCGTTCCCAGGATTCGTTTACGCTCTCCCACATCAAAGGAACAGGTGTCCTCCTTCTCCTAAGATCATGTTGAACCAACTTTTGATCAAGATCTCTAAAAAGAAGCAAAAGTAATCTGGGAGTTGCGCATAAAGATCTTAATTGACATTTCTAAAAAATTAAGAACAAAACAGTAACTTGGTGTCCTTTACAAACTCAAAAGCAACATGTACAGCATTTAGATGAATGCTGAGTTAACAAAAAATATGCTGTATTAGCTATCTCTGGTGGCCAACTCCTGCTGAACTGATTCTCTGTGTAGGTTAGAAACAGGATTACAGTCCTGTGTGACAGGTGGGGGTGAAAAGCAGTTTTATACATTTGTTAATATGCATATAGGCTTATAACTGCACTTCTGGGCCTGTTCCCATGGGGGAGAAGAGTGCAGATCTGGTATTAACTGTGCAGAAGAGTCAGAAGTAGTGTGCTCTCAAAAGTAGGACAAGTGCTATCTTTGCAGAGGGGTATTTTATCATCGGGTGACAGAAGACAGGTGGTGGTTGTAACACCTACAGGATACAACTGAATTAAAGCTCTGGGTATAAGAGGCTCAGATTAAGGCGAAGGCATGTGAATACTGACATATCTACACACACAGACAATCCTAGGCGTCATTTAGTAAAAGTCAGTGTGGACACAAAGCTACCCTTCCTGTTTTTGTGCTTTTGAAGTTTCTCTGTGAAAGCCCACTTGGTCTTTGATTCTTCTTGTTTTTCTTAATCTTTGCTAAATTTAGGCAAAATCAAGTGGGAAGTAGCATTAAACTTTGTTTATCTTTTACTACAGACCCGTTTACTGCTAAAAAGGTTTGCATTTGCTTCATAAGTGACTTATGATGTTTCAGCTTAAAGCCTAATAACTTAAATTAAGGTTTAAACAGACAAAAAAGTGAATTTCAAAAGTGCATTTATCTTTGTCAACATTTTGTACTAAGTCAAGTTAGCATAACCCATGCAAATTAGGACTTAAAACATTTCTGCTCAACAAATAAACTGTATTAATATTTTAAATGTCATTTTTATGCCCTGTGACGGACGGTGACCCGTCCATGGTGCACTCCGCCTCTCGCCCAATGATGTTTGAAAACAGACACCAGCCTTTTGTGACTCTGCATTGATGAGCGTGTATGGGTAGATGTACTTGGCAGGGGGGAAAAAAAAAAATCAATCTAAAATTGTTAAACCTTTCTGTCTTTGTGCTAAGATTTGTCACTCTGGATTTGTCTGCTCAGTAGAGTTCATTTAGAGTTTTAACCCTTGTACGTGCGAGGACTGATACAAATTTTACTTGTGCAGGGTCGGTTGGACCCCATTTCTACACACAAGGGTTAAACAACACCTGAACATTGATTAGCAGATTATTGATTAATCCCAAAGTTTATATTTTGTGATTTGGATTAAAAAGGCATTTTTTTGGCCTTGGATTGTAGTTTTAATGGAAAAGACTCGGCAATGTTTCACTCTTGACAGAAGAGGAGCCCAAAAGTAGCAACCCAATAAAAGCTAACCAAATCGACAGTCTTAAGCAGTCCCATCAGACTGACAAGCTGATGAGCCACCACTTGTCATAGACTTGCTCATTATCATTGTCAAAGAGTGGAAACCGCATAGGTTTTTATGTTAAAATACCATTTTATATTTAGAAACTAGAGTAAATCCTATTAACTGTGAACGTGTGAACATCTGTAAAACTTTTTAAAAGTTCATATCGGAATCTCTAAATCTGAGATTTTTTTTTAAAGACTGTTCAGGTTCTTAATCCACCACTCATGTCAGCAGTTTTACTAAAACTTTTTTGACAGATTAATTCTCAGCTCTTAGAGAGGTTTTCTGGCATTCACTTTGGTCTCTGATGAAGACAGAACCATCTGCTGAGTTCTTCATGACTCCGCCTGTCTGTCTCTGCTTGTTAGACTGCAGAATCTTTGGACCAAGAATGGAGCTGCAGAACCTAAAGCGCTACAGGCAGATTGTTAGAATATGAAGGGAAATCTCTGGTGTGAACCTTGTAAATACTGAAATTTAATAATGACTAAACACGGCTGTTACAATAGATGTATTTTGATAGGAAGAAGGGTAGACGTGTGCAATAAATGGCCCAGCCTGGGAATCGATCCGGTGACAACTTTGTTACAGACTGTAGCCTCTGAATACAGTGGACTTGCTCTACCACTAAGCCATGTGGCGCCCCAAACATAGTTTACTATTAAACTAAGTGATGTTCTGACAATTTAACCAATAAAAAGCTTTGCTCAATCGGGAGGATTTGTATAGTCCACCTGTACTTAACAGTAAAAGCAGTGATTTCTGTATTTTGTCTGCTCTGAAGCCATAATTAGAAAGCTTTGAGCAGCTGTAGCCTTTGTGACAGTCGACTTTTCTGTAGTTACTGGAGGAAAAAAGGAACTTCTGCCGCCAATTATCATAATGGTGTTACTCCCAGAAGAACTGGGCCAGGAACTGAACATTTCCACACAATAATATTGAAGTGGAACGACGCTCACCAGCAATCCCTTTTCCTTCTCACTGTTGTCGGCAAATGGTATATTTGTATCCATGGCAACCCCAATGGCAGCATAAAACACAAAGAAATCTGGAAGTTGAAAGAAGGGATATGTTTGTCCTGATGTCTTTACAATACACAAACAAATGAGGCAGGCATTATGAGAGTGTATTTCACCAACTGACTGACAACAAACATTATGTAAGATCTGAAGACAGATGATTTCTAATGACTTTCCATGTCTGAGTCAATACAGGTGTTGTAGGTAACAGGAGATTAGTCTGGCCTCCAGCAAAATATGTACTAGATAAGGACAATATTCATATCAGATGCTGCGGTTATGGGGTTGTTCACTTCCAGAATGGATTTCTTTCAGCTATTCTGCTGTTGTCAGGTTTAAGTGCTGCTAGACGGCAGATAGATCTCAGTGCTTAGAGATGCAGTGATCTCACCTTTTTCTATTTTTAAGCTTTAAATTCCCAGTTCAAATTTTTAGAGAATTCAATTTCTCTTCCTGATCTATAGCACCAGCAAAAAATTGCTGTATTACTCAATATAGTTCCTCATAAAAGCATTTATACCTCTTAAACTTTTTCATATTGTGACACTTCGAGACCACACATTTGAGGATCTTTTATTGCGACTTGTCAACCTCTAAAAATTGCCACATCTACCTCAATTCAAAGAAAATGAAAGCAAGTTCCTTTGACGTGGATGTGCTCTACATTTTATTAAAACTTTGTGATTGATACTTTGCAGAATCACCTTTCGCTGCATTTGTAGATCCGTGTCCTGCTAGCTTAGCACATCTAGAGAACATCGTTCATTCTTTCTCACAAACTATAGTTGAAGCTCTGGCAGATTAGATGAACAGCATCTTTGAACATCAGTTTTCAAGTAATTTTCAATTGATTCAGATGTGGACTTTGGGCCATTCTGAAACAAAATTGCTTTAATCTTACCACTCCGTTTTAGCTCAGGTTGGGTTTTCAGGATATTTGTCACAAGTCCTTTGCAGCCTGACAGGTTTTCAGCAATAACTCTGAGTTAAACTCTGAAAGGCATCCCCACAGCAGGATCCTGATGGAGTGCACAAGTAGCGATCATTCTGTTAAGAGATTCTCACTGCTGTGCTGTGCTATTTACATTTTTGGCTGATTTTGTATTTAACTGTGCTCTGTGGGATGCTCAAAGTTGCTTTAAGCTTTGCAACTTTATTGCTGATGCGTTTGGTTTGTCCTTTGGTCTTGATGATGCTGTTTGTTCTCCAACAAGTCTCAGAGGCTTACACAGAACAGCTGTATTTGTAGTGAAAATAAATTATGTAAATATTCTTAAGGCAACAGGTTGCACTTAACATAATTCAGTCACATTTATTTATCCTCAAATTGGTACTAAATGCTTAGAAACCCATTTGGCTTCCAAACAAAACCAAATCCCTGTGCTCCCTGCTACGATGTATGCACCTGTTGATGTTTGTGTCATATTATAAATGCTTTGGTATTTTAATAGATGAAAACCAAAAATATTAAACATATTCTTATTAAAACTAGGGCTATGTTATGGACATTAATCAAGTTAATTAATGTAAATCATTCAAATAAATGTAAAATAAAACATTTCTGGATTGCGTACCAGAATAAATAACACAGCTTGTATTTTTATTTGCAACTTGAAATGCGTTTCTTTCTTCAGTTATGCTTTGCTTTTGTGATATCACATAAAATACAATTTAATATACATAAATTGTTTTTTATGTGTTTATCTACTATCCATTAAAATAAAATGTGCAAAAACAATACATCTAACTTCTGTTGCACAACTATGTTGATCATTCTGAATTTGTTACAGAAACTAGTGCTTCTCAGTGGAGTCATCGCTGGGTGGGGGGGGAAAACCCCCCAACTGATATTCGATTGCTTTTCAGTCCAGCTTAAAGTATAGCTGTTCTAGACAGTTCTGCTGACGAGACGGAGCTTCTTAGCTTTGTCTCCAATATTAACACCTTCCGTAATTTCACATATTTATCCTCGAATACCCTGCTCCAAAAAAGATAACCAGGCTTTTTATAAGCTAACTGCAGAAGTAGCAGAGTGTGGAAGATGTGTCCTGCTCCTTCAGCCTTCATCACAGGTATATTAACCGGAGCCACTTTCTGAAGATGTTCCGATTGTTATTGTTAAAGGTCAGCCTGGTGTCGATGGCAGTCCGGAGGCACTTACGGTTACTGACCCTCTTCACAGCCTCTCTCTTATTGGCCATCTGTAAAACAATGTCTCTATGGATTTCTTTGTGATCCATAGAGAAGGCTTTGAGTAGATGGTGGTCACACCAGTTGTCAAAATTAGGCTCTGGTATTATTTGCAACCCAAAAAAAAAAAAACAGCAATCATGTCATCCCAAATCCTAAAAGATGTTGATTGATTGGAATAACAAGACTGGGGGGGGGGGTCACCAGTAGATGAAAACATGATGGTGTGCAGTGGAAAGCTGGAGCTCTTAGTTTGGATCAGAACAGAGTTAAAGGGAGAAGAGAAGTTTGATGTGATTTTTTAAAAATGGTGCGAAACACATGCTAAAGTTGTCACAAAACATATAGTATGCTGACAAAATGTTGCAAATCTAAAATGTAATTTTACTTAAGATGCAAAATAAAAGTTTAGTAGGAAAAGAAGTGCTGCAGATCTGTAATTAATAGCTTGAAAGTAAAATCCTCCTGGCTAATCTGCATTTGGAAGTTGTTGAGTTCTTGCCGTGTAAAATGTAGTCTTTTTTGCAACATTTAAGTTCATGCAAACGGTAAGGAGGATTACAAAAAAACACCTGTTTTGAAGAACTAATGAACTGTTAAAATTTCAGGTCTCATTTTACTATCAGATGTTTAAGACAGGCTAATCTAAGGTTTAGTTTCACTTCAATTTAGATTCACTAGATTAAAGCATTAAAATTGATTTGTGCAATCTCTTTACACATTTTATTTGGAAAAAAATAGTAACTTTGCAATGTAAAATGTAATATAGCATGCTGTATTTCTTGTTCAATTGATTAGTTTTTGGGTGGATTTACAATAATAATTTTATATATGCTTTGTCTGTCCTGTTTTTCAGATCTAAGCTAATACCAATGTGTGTAACGCTAAGCTGAGGTGGAATTAACTTGGTTCTTCTCAGCTTCAGGTAACTTTGTCAGACGAGCAGATGCATACAGAGTGGATCGTCCTAAGTCGTATTAAGGAGAAAATGCGTGGGCAGCCTTTTGGACGTGATGATTTCATCAACCTCTAATTGCATCCCAGGAGATGACGGGACACATCCGTACTGTTCCGTTTGACTTCACCTGCTCATCCACGTAGCTGCCTCAAAGTGAATCCACAACATGTCGATTCTCCAGGGCCAATTCCTGCACTGTTTTTGCTTCCCTTTGAGCTCATTTGCCTCAGATTCCTCTTCCTTTATCCAAACAATTTTTTGGGAGCTGAGATTGGTCCAATTCAGGCCAGCATGACATTTCATTATAGCCAAAAATTGAACACATGGTCACCTCAGCTCAGTTCCCTGTCCCCACATAAAGTCATGGCTTCTTTTCCCTCTGAGATTAGGTCTTTTATTTTTTTGCAGCCAGCTGTCTTAAGAGCTGTGGCTTCACAATCAACATTTCCATAATGATATCAATCAGAGCCAATCACAGCGCTCCCCTTTGAAGTTGCATACTAATTTAGGCCTTAATGAACCTCATCTTTGTGTGATTTCGTTGCCAGCTCCATGATTGCATTGATCGACTTAACTCGCTTTGTAACTCAGTGGGGGATGTTTCTTGATTAGCCTGTCAGACATTCATGGGGAGAGAATGTCCTTCTCTCCTACGTTGAGACACTGGCTCAAACTGGCAGAGGCTAGCAGTGACTAGGCATAAGGCCAGCGTAGTGAGGTTGGGAAGGGCTTTCTTTTTGTGCCAAACTGTGTTTTGGCACGATGCAAATCGCTCAGAGAGAATGGACATGCAGTCTGGCAGTGTCTAAAGGTTTTCACTGAGTGAAGGTTCTCTCTCATGTTTCTCCAGATTTCAAACTTTTGATCCCGTCCATCACTCATTTTGTAGCTTTCTCTGAAAACTGGCAGTGATGATATCTGCTCCAGCAGAAGTGTCACTTCAGCTGCATGAGAACGGTCTTATATTTAACACAATATTTATTAGGCCACAATGTTAAATGATGGCCATTATTTTTGATTGAATGCTCTTAGAAAGAGCTGATTCACGTAAATGTTTTCCAGTGGTGTGATTTTTTATTTTTTTTATTTTGTGTTTTGCTAAAATAATTCCATCAGTTTTTGCTCCCATTTAGGTTCTTTTGTCCTGTTATGTGAGAACAATTTCTTTAGTGTGAGGGAAGTCTTTACAAGAGTTAACCCTTCCACAGGCTTAGCACGATGCTCAGGAGGAGCACGGAAAATGTCACAGTCGGACAGCGAGGAAGCGGAGGGGATTTTCCTGTCAAACCATCAGTTTCTGAAACAATACATAAAACTTTGTAAAAGCGAAAACAGGGTCAGTGTGCCCCTGTTCCCTCCAACCATACACAGAGTAAAAAACTATTAAAAATCTAAATTCTGAGATTATTTCATCTTTGCTTTAGGGTAAATGTTAGTTTGGCAGAACACATTTTTCATACATCAGTATGATGTCCTTATAATATCAATAATTAATGTCTGGAAGGCTAGGATAAGTAATTTAATTTATGTTCTTGTATATTATTATAGTTAAAGAGAATTCAAAATTGGTTAAAATCTGTGTTTGCAAGTAAAAATCTTACAGAACCCGGAGACAGTAAGTTGGCTTTTAATGGTACTTGTATAGATTGTTATACATTTACTTCTCCTTAGATTTTATTCTTTGATAGTACATTATGCACAGTGTTGTAAAAAAACAAAAAAACACTGGGCATAATGTGGTTGTTTTTCTCAGTTACAAAATGTTATTTTTGAAATCATGGACTATTTAAAAATATCCAAGACCTCTCGTGAATTAGGTTAAAATAAAGCAATAAAAAATAATCATAAAACAAACCTAAGTACTGAAATAATCTGCACAATTTGGTAAAACAAAATATATACCGTTGAAGTGTGTAAATGAAGATGAAAAGCCTTTCCCTTACATAATTTGAAAGAATAAATTTAAGTCAGTTCAGTTTCCATTTTCAGTTAAAATCAAACCTGAATTCAGACATTTAACAGTTTGGTTGCATAAACTGTTCCTGCTAATTGGGTTATTTAAGGTGACTGAACCAATGTGTTGCTGGTCCTGGAAGTTGCTCTGTGAGGCACAAACAAAGAGGATGGAGAGATGTGACAAACAAAGCCAACACATGATGGTTTGCAGCTGCCAAGCAGGTAGCTGCTCTCATAATGTGACACATCTGGCACCTGAAAGAGGGTCCTGCTGGTTCTCTCTCACACGTACCACCACAGTGGCAGCCGTGCTTGTGTCACATGCCGCTGCTTTTTGAAATGCTCCGAAGCTCTGCCAGCGACTGGTGTAAAGGAATGAAAAATGTTAGGATTGTCATGTGGACATTATTGTGGCAGCAGCGGCTGCGTGACTCCCTGAGAGACACCTTGGCTTTGCTTCTGTCACCACTACGGACACAGCATGCTTCTGAAATTAACACAAGCTGACCGGTGGTCTGCTCTCCAAGGCTGAACAGGGACACTGTGGCTTACTCAAGATGGCAGGCAGCGTGACTCGCCCCAGCAAGCCTCCCTTTTCCTCACCGAGCTGGGATAGGACGAAATTCCTCTCCTGCATGAAGCCCTGAGCTCACTTTGGCTTGGGAAGACTTCACATCCACGTCAGGGTGACTTTCATAGAAAAGCTCGTCAGAGTGGGTTGTATTTTAACCTGCTGCACACATCATCCGTCCTCTGGTCAGGATTTTTTCTGTTGCTACAGAGAACCAAACAATTCCCAACGTTAAGCTGATTGTTTTGCACGCACCAATAACTTACGCTTAAACATTTGAGCCCCATCCCAGAGCCAAATCACTGATTCATTCAAGAGCACAGGCGTTCAGATGTGACAAATCCAGCCGGAGCACACAGAGTCGAACAGCCTGAAGAAGAATCTTTTTTGCAGCACAGGGTTGCTGGCTCATCATCTGAGGACCTCCTGATGTGATCAGCAGCTGTGTCTTAGACGAGTGGCGAGCTGATAGCCGCTGGGCGGTGTTCTTCCTCAACACTGACCGTCAAGGTCAGCCGCCCCATCGTGATTTGTCTTTGTGTCCACAAAAATGCATGCACTGAGCTGTAGTCACAGTGATGGTTCTCGCACGTGGTGGGCGGTGTGCAAACGGCAGCATGTGTGTGAGAGGTGTTGCTGTCAGAAACCTCACATTTTTCTTTGAGTTGTAGATTTGAATTTTTTTAGACAGCAACACTGCAGATTTTTTTCCTCTTATTTTGCCCTTTTTCCCCAAAAATACATCAGATCCTCTATTTATCAAAAGTAAATACAAAATATTAAAAGTTAATAGAAATAAACTAAGAAATGAATTAGTTATTAAAATCAAATGGTTTTACTTTTGACTGCCAGGTTGAATTGATAGCAAAACTTTTTAGTGTAGAAATTGAAGACTAAATTGTTATAGCTTTAATGTCACAATAGGCAGTTGTACATTGTTAAATATTAGGACTCTGAACATGTTGGTTGCTCCGTTTTTGTAGAGTCCAGTTTTATTTGTCATGGAACATGCTAGATAAGAAAATAATTGCAAATGCAAATATGCAGGTATCTCTATTTTAGATACCTGGAAGATCTTATTATCTCTTTAGGTTTTAAGAAATGTAGACAGAAAGCATTTTTTTCTGAATTGCATTAAAAGAACCGTTCATATATCATGCGGTCATCGGTACCTGAAGTTAAAATGTGGTTATCTCTTTTATATATGAACAAAGATAAATATTTGACATTTATAGAGACAGACGACAAATTAATTATACCAGGCAGTTCTCTCCCTCTTCTCTTGCTGTTCCTCTTTATCCTGGCCTTTACTGAACAGTAACATTTAATTAGCATCAAAAGACGAAAAGCCCATGCAATATCTATGAGCTGTGGAATCTATGTCAAGACAGAAATCCCTGAGATGACCCCAGGAGCCCTTCAATGTGGAGGGAGGAGTGGCTGTTCTTCGAAATATCAGACACCATTAGTCACCATCTTGTAGGAATATTCAACTCGGTGTCGCCAGCCCAAAGATATTCCAGTTGCTTTGATAGGTCACAACTCTGAGCGTTCGTCTTGTGATGAAGTGTCAGCAGGATTCACTGTTGTTTATGTTGTCGCTCGTGCCTGTAGCTGGATTTCACCAACTGCTGTGGCTCATATTCTGTTCAGTGTGTTTGAGTTTGTATGATTCTGTAGAAATGAATCCATCCTGCCTAGCCGAGCTGGATCTGTGCAGGAAACTTTTTTTTTTTTTTGGGGGGGGGGTTACAATCAGCCCAATCTCGGGATGGGAAATCCTAAAATCAGGATCCCCTCAAGTGTCCTGTGGAGTTATTTCCGTTGGCGCACACGTCACTTCAGTGTCTTTGTTTTTAGGACTGCTTGTCACTTTGGCTTTTCTGCTACAGTCAGTGTGAATTATTCAGGCAGCACAGGATATCAGAGTTTTGCAGACTGAAGTGTGTAATATTCAGCAGCTTTGCTTTCCATTTTATCATGAATTAACATTTTTCCTGATACATGACCTTCATTTCAACTCAGAATACAGCCCGACTGTATTTATCTGTTTTTCTCACTCGTTGCCTGAATCCTGCACCTGGGTCTTTAAACTGAAGCCAAACAAATCTGATTGGCTTCCTGAACGTCGTTTCCCCTTTAAATTGATGAAGCGTGTCCAACCCAAAGTAGCAGTCTCTCTTTACCGACGAGCTCCGTCTCTAAACTCCAGTCAGGAGTTGGGTTGATGTGCGGCTGCCAGCACACAGACAGAAGACTGACAACAGGATGGATGCTGCCCCCCCACAGAGAGAAAATGAGTGGAATCACAGCGCGTTCCACCCAGATGAAACCAAAGACAGATGGAGCTACTGAACAGTGCAGCACAGCCCCCGCCAAAACCATGGCAACAGTGAGGCTACAGGAAGCCTGCCAGGCCAATCGCAGTGAAGAACGCAGTGCTATCTAAGTAGGTCCCCGAGGCAGGCTCTTTAAGGATGGTGGCCTAATGGAAAGAGGTTGGTGCTGGGAGAATCTGCAGATCCGACATAATAATAGTGAAAGACCGAGAGCAATTCACCACCATGTTTTGTTATACCAAAGCAATGCATGTATATATCTATATTTTCATTATCAGCATGTTGAATCTCAGGGAAAAATGGCACCCGATCAGCAAAGCCTGTTAAACAGGAACAAACCAAAGCCTGAAGGCAGATCTACAGCTGATACTTTTACAGAGTACATGCTGTGTAACAGGACTGCATTTAAGAAGCACAGATTACACTCTGGTCCCGATCGTAAGCTCAGACCTTGTAATTCCTATTTTAGCCAATAAGAAGTTCCTGACTATGCAAAATGCATTTGTTCAAATTTTTTGAAGCAATTGAAAAAATTAATTCAAAGCATTCTAAGTAATAATGCACAATTTCTTGAAAACGAAATTAGGTTTCATAGATTTATTTTTTTTTCACTGCAGTTATTTCCTGAAAGCAGTGTGTTAACCACTAATCCAAAACTGGGTGTGACTGGAATTATTATTCCTCTGATTTTTTTTTTTTTTTAACCAGAGTACAATTATTTATTTGATGCATTCATGGATCAATTCTGAAGTTGTCATGCAATCTGATATAACTAGCTTCAGGGTGTATATTTTTTATTGGAAAGACTTCTTTTGAAGGGATCTACTGCAGTAATAGAAGGTAGCTCTTCAATACAATTTGCTCGTAATCTCAATTATTTTGGATGAAGTGGGAGTAAGAGACGCTGGTGAAATTTGCAGCTCCAACATTTGGTGCGAGTACGCAGAAAATGGAGCAACAGTCACATCTGCCATGATTTTTATCTTTCATTTCATACATCAATTTGATGTTCCCACCATCTGTGCAAAATTGTGAGTCTGTCACTTGCAGTGCAAAGTGCAAGATGACTGTCCAGGTTGGGGTCACTTTGAAAAACATCCAATATCTGATACAGATGCATTTCAGTGTTTAAGATAAAATTGTGTGAGATAAAATTACTGTTGTCTTTTTCATGCTTCAAGACATAAAATTGCACCAGATAAACAACTAACAGTATTTTATTTCATAAGCTCTCTATGTAAATAACATTTCAATAGAGTTTACATTATAGAATATAATTTGGGCAATTTGAGTTTGGAATTAACTTGTCAATGTGTATTTTTTTCACCTAGTTGCAAGTTATAGGTCTGTGGACACAGGGGAAACCCTCTGAGAATACATTAATGGATTAAAATGAGCAGCAGAAACATCTACATGACAGATATAAATGCCTCTTTAGCTTAATTTTTGAACATCTAAATGATCTTACAAAATGTTTATAACTGCTGCTCATATGAAATTTGTTATGTGTCTCTGCTCATCAAAAGAAATCTGCTGCACAACATTCCCCTTGCTACTGGTGGAGATATGTTGCTCAAAAATGGTTGTGCATCAACAGTTTATGTTTAAATAGACTGCAAAGGGATATTGTCTCCTGTTTCTGGACATTTCACTTCCAGTGTGTAGTTCAGGTGTCCTGGATAGTTGAGAATCTAAAGTAATACATGCTGGAGCATATACTCTGTGAATGTGACGTTAGTTGCAGGATACTCAAATGCATTTTACTTTTCTTTGCACAAGTTGCAACATCTTATATGTGAAAGATCCTCAGTGTGGTGAAATTGCAATGCGTAACAGGACAAGTTTTCCCTGTTAGAAACTTTACTTTCAACCGTATCCTCATCGGGTGAAGAGGTATGTGATTTACTGTGTAAGGCCAAGCACAATGTCATTATGCTATCCAAAGAAGAATGAGAACAATCTATCTTTTTAAATTAAATGTGTGCAGCCGAAAAACCATCTGTCGTTCTATTAAATTCAAGGTCCACTTGAATTTAATAGAACCTCCTCAGGGTTTACTGTGTAGCTCAAAACAACCCCTGTGTGAACCTGTTCTTTCAAGCCGGGTGCTTTGTATTCTGACCCATCTGCTCTGGTGAACAAGCAGAGCTGAACAAGGTTTCCGATTGTTGCTGTAAGTGAAATTTTAAAGACATTCATGTCTCACATTTAAATAACTGAATAATTAAAATTAACTTGATGAAAACCTAATGTTTTCAACTGAAAACAGTTGGTGTGTTTTTGAATGTGGCATGTGGACTCAGTGCTCCTATGTCTTTCTTTTAGATCACTGTGACGAGTGTCTTGATTTAATTCAGCCACGCATAGTGTTTTAGGAACTAACTGTTCAAGATCCAACCATGTCATCTGTACTACATTTCAGTGACGACCTTGACATAGATTACTACAATCCTTCATTTTTTTTTTATTCTAATTTTTTTTAGCTACTTAGAAGCACTTGTCATGTTGTGAACCATTTACCTTTTGCATGTTCCAAGTGTGATCGACCTTGTAGTCACACACTGATAAATTATCCCCCAATACTTTTCTGCTAGAAAGCAGAAGTTATGGTTTCATCAATAAATGCAAGTTGTACAGATCCTGAAGCAGCACTCTACCACCACCAATCATGATTGTTAGTATAATGTTCTTTCTGCTGTGTTTTAAGTCGATGTAAAAGGATGCACAATATTTAAACACAAACACCAAATAATTTCACTTTTGTCTCACCAGTCTGAATGAGTCTTGTTTCCAACAGGCCCAATCTTGAATCAAGAGGTTTTCTGGCAAATGTTAGACAGGCTTTTGTGTTTTCTTTGGTCAGCAGTGGTTTTCAACTGTTGAAGCTGAGGCAAGTAAGACCTGCTGTGCTTTAGATGTTGATCTTGGTTCCTATGTGACTCTCTGAATAAACCATCATTGCACTGTTGGAGATGATTCTGGTAAGCTCATCACTCCGAGGAAGGTTCACCTCTGCTACACTTGCAGATAATGGCTGTCACTGTAGGTACCTTAAAACACAAAGCGTTGAAAATGCTGATTTGTAACTCATTCCAGACTTCTAAATGTCAGTAAGTTTGTTTTGTGACCTTAGTCTAAAGTATGTTGACAGGTTCTATTTTTGATTTTTGTGATTCTCAAGGTCATGCAGTAATCAAACCTTGGTGTGGTTATTGAAATTGCTCTAAAATATTGTGGTTCATATTTTCTATGATTTATGGAGGCCAATACAATTTTCAGATTGGACCACGTTGATTTAGATAGTTTTTTTTTTTTTTTTTTTTTTTTTTTTTTTTTTTTTTTTTTTTTTTTTTAAAATTTTTAAAAAAAAAATTTTTTTTTTTTTTTTTTTTTTTTTTTTTTTTTTTTTTTTTTTTTTT
>NW_015112721.1:432285-433263 GCF_001443285.1 Poecilia latipinna
TAAAATTTTTAAAAAAAAAATTTTTTTTTTTTTTTTTTTTTTTTTTTTTTTTTTTAAAATTTTTAAAAAAAAAATTTTTTTTTTTTTTTTTTTTTTTTTTTTTTTTTTTAAAATTTTTAAAAAAAAAATTTTTTTTTTTTTTTTTTTTGGGGGCCAAAACAATTTTTAGATTTGGCCCCTTTTTTTTTAAATTTTTTTTTTTTTTTTTTTTTTTTTTTTTTTTTTTTTTTTTTTTTTACCTTAAATATGTTAAATGAAAAGCTGTTTGTTTTTTTTTTTTCTTTTTTACTTCAGTTATTTTTCCTTATATTAAAATGTGCTGGTTGATCTGAAACATGTGTTATAAGAAGCAGTCCCCTCCATAAAAATCTCTAAGTAAGCGAGTACATATTTCTTTCTTTTGGCTTTCAAACTTGCGAATAGTTTAATGTTCAAATGAGCTATCAGTTTCACTTTCTTCTTTTTTGGATCTCGTAAAGCTGAGTTTCAGAAGTGTCTTATTCAGTTTTCTTGCAGGATGAATTATATTCGAGTTGAGCCGAATTGAAAACATGTACTGTTCACAGCTTGTATATTATGTGAAGCTGAACTGCCTTTTCCTTTAAACTCTGTGGTGCCTACGTTGATAATTTAAGCTTTTATTCCTTCACTGTAAGGAGTTTTGCTTCCACAAAGCTTTCGTCATTAGAGTTAAATTTTCCCTCGAGTGAGGCGTGAAGTTATATTCAGTGTCTGTATGACTGTCCCTGCCTTCTTGTTTGTGGTCTGCTGTGACAAGATAATAACTTTCTGCTGTCTCCAATGAAAGATTCATGCCACAAACATTAACCTTGGGATGCGCGTTACGTGGCATCTTAATTTATAGCACACCCTCTGGCATGTATCCATCTCTCTCAGTCTTCAGCATGCATACTCGTAATGCCCCCCCCCCCCCCCCCCCCCCCCCCCACACCCCACACATCATCCTTTCATACCACA
>NW_015112721.1:436462-516447 GCF_001443285.1 Poecilia latipinna
CCCCCCCCCTGGCATGTTTTCCACTCCCTCAGGCTTTAGCATTGCTACTCGTAATGGCCCCCCCCCCCCCCCATGCATACCATCACAGCGTCCATATTCTTCACATCGCAGAGTCTTTGATGCTTTGAAGCCTGGTTCTGCCGTCAGGAGCTCCTCTCCTCCCCTTCCTCTCTCGCTCGACAGACAACAAGCTGATATCACCAACTGAAGCGGAGATCTACGCCAGGCCACACAGATAACCCAAATCTAATCTTTCTCATCTTGCCTCGCCTCGTCTCATCCTCGGGATTCAGACACAAACCTCACCCGCCCTCCTTCCTCCTCCTTCATCTCTCCCACTGAGACCGAGTTTTATCCCTCACACTTTATCCTCACCCTCTCTTTGCACTCCGCTCCTCCAATCTCATTACAACTCTTGTCTGCTGGGGCTTTTCTCACTGATTAACTTCATCTCTTTTCATAATAAGCAACAGTTATTTTCAAGACGTTTGTGGTCCTGCACTAGAAACTGTTCTGGAGGGAATAATTTCAAAGAAAAAGATGGATTTTTTTTTATTATTTTTTTTTTATGATCACATTACTCAATATTTTTTTACTGATTCCAATTAAATAAATTTGTAGTATCTTAACCAGTGGGATGATTGAACTAGTCGGTCCATCCATCCACAGGTAGCATCAGGAGATGCGCTGCTAGCTGAGAAGCAGGTCTTTGGTTCTTGAATTTGGTGTCACTGTGGTTCAACAAAAAGTTATTTTCCTCTTAAACTTTGCAGCTTTCACACCATAAACATATTTGAGTTGTCCTACCTATGCCTGCACATTTGTAATTGCAAACATTTATTTTCATCAGATCCAAACTGTGACTTTTTAATGGATTATCCCAGTGGTTCCCAAACTTTTTCTTCTGCGCCCCCCCAGTGGTTTCCAAACATTTTCTGCGCCCCCCCTATGGATTACAAATGGCTGTGTGACGGAGTAGGGGGGGGCATCGACTTTTTCTGTATTGATATTAGCTAGTCATCTTTTAGCTAACATTACCTGCATCCAACAGCTTTACTCAACTCAGTCGGTTAGTTTGGAGGGAAAAACTGTGAAAAGTTCTTTGCGTTTTGCTGGTTTACTGCCGTGATTCTAACACAAACCTACGTAGCTCCGCACAGCAGCAGCAGGTCTCCTTCACAGGTGGAAACCCAGCGCGAGCGTCGTAGCGCTCATGTTGCGTTTAAAGGCGGCTCGGAAAAACAGGTTACAACATGTTAACAATGGATTAAACAGTTTTAACTGCTGATAAAAGTGACAGAGGACACAGATATGGGAAGTGTGGAAGCCTCTACTGTATCAAATTGACAGGAATAACAGAGAGTTGGCCATTCTAAGGTAAAAACCCAGCGCATACAGTGTTCATGTTTTGTTTTTTTTTTCATCCAGACGGCTTCCTGCGCCCCCCCTGCAATGACACGGCGCCCCCCCAAGGGGGCGCGCCCCACAGTTTGGGAACCTCTGGATTATCCAATTACCACTATGTGTTCATTAAAATGTGGACAGGATATTGATTTGTTTATGACATTTTGGAAATGTAAGACACCCCTCTTGTCCTGGAAAAATCTTGTCCTGTTTTAATAATGTTGTAAATATAGTGGTAGATTGTGTATTATGGGAGGTGAGTCAACCCGAGCTTGAACCCTTCTCTAGGTTTTTTGGAAAGAATCACTCTCTTCATATTACCATAGCTCATATTTCATTTAGCTTTCCTCTGGTACTACTATTTTCTACCAAGTTTCTCTTTTAACTTGCATTTCTTTGTCTGGGGCTGAATAATTTTAATGTTCTTAATAGCGGTTTTTTGTAATGATATGCATCACTTAGCCCCCAGTATCTCTAGGCACAAACTGCACTTTAATGCAGTTCTAGTTGAACATTTTTATGCTGAAATAATTAATAATGAACATGGCTGTTTTTGCATAAAAATATCCAGGTCCAAATTTTCGTACACTGTGCTGATGATTGGATCGTATTGATAGGGAGTCTAAGAATGAAAAGCTCTTGGGGATTTGCACATAACTGACAGACGTACTCAAGCTGTTTTTTCTCTCTTACACCTTAACAAGATGCCTCAGATTTCTAGCAGTTTCTCTGGGTGTGTTGTCATTTGATGCCTACAGACGAAGGCAACTGTTTGCTCCTGTGAGCATCTGAGTGGGGCAATAGGTGCCCGTTGTCCTCCTACACCAGGCCTGGGAGACTTTGTCAGGGCCCTAATGAGAAGTGGATGTGACATGCTCTCCGAACAGCGCTCCTCTCTGCTTCCCCTCAGCACCCACCTCTTCCTTCGCCTTTCCGCAGTAATGACAGCAGAAAGGTTGTGGCACTGGGAAAATTGTAGGCTGTATTATTGATGGGCCACAGAGTACGTCTGGTCAGTTGCTACACGGAGGACTGATCATGTATGACATCCTTAGATACGTAAACAGAGTGTTGCTATGAGACTGGGAAATCTAATTTATTTGGTGTGACACAGCAGCAGCAGCAGCTGATCAGGTCCAGTGTGCCATTCTTATAATCATCTCTGTGAATGTAAAGACAGAGACTCTGTGATTATTTTCAGAGACAGGTTGTTCAAGGATTTAACTTGTTCAATTTTCTTTTTTTTTTTTTGACAAATACACAAATAAAAATGCCATCCCTCTGAATTGTCTATTCACTCATGCAGATGTGCTATTGCACGCAGCAATCGGAGGCACACAGAGACATACAGTGCCACTCGGTGGCTGCCGTGTGACGAATAAAGATTGTATTGTAGCCAGAATAATCCTATAGTGGCTGTACTAATATCCCCTAAACTTTTTCTTGTCTTTTCATGTTACAACTAGAGCTGCATGATTTTAGGAAAACCTGTAATTTTAGTGCTATTCCTCAGAAGTGTGATGCCATTATGATTAATCCATTATTTTCAAGATTCTTTGTGTGTCATCATTCTGACAACCCCATCATTTTTTGTTGAGCTTTAGCATCTTGGCCAGTAAAAACACACTTTTGTTGCGGGCTTTAGCAGCAGTCGGTACCAGAAGCTGTCCAAATACAATATCGATAATCTGAGTTTAATTATAAGGATCTGGAAATTTAAAATCCCATCAAAGATTGGATCTAAGCAACCTTTTTTGCCATCGGTGTTACGCAAACACTGATATTGCAGTAGTGATTATGAGTCACTATTTTGTGCAGCTCTAGTTACAACCACAAACTTCAAAGTATTTTATTTGGATTTTTTATTTATTTTTTTTTAGTCATAGACCCACGCAAAGTAGAGCTTAGCAGTCGAGGGGGAAGCAAACTGCATGTTTTCCACATTTTTACAAAGGAAATAAAAGTGAAATGTGGCCAGTTCCAGACTTATTAATTTATTTACAGGGCACAGTATAGGCTGAGGTGAAAGGCTGTGACAGTGTATGCAAAACAAAAATAACAGCAGCTGCTGTAATGCAGAGACGGAGCAGTTGGAAAGCTGAAAACATTTGTATAAGCCCAGTTTAGTGGGTCACAAGGAGGGGTAGGCAGTACGTGGGTTTGAACGAAGAGCATTTAAGCTGATGTACATTACTTAACAATATAGCTGTAATGTGAACTAATTTAGAGCTGCTCCCTTTCAGCAGGAGCTTAATTGAGCAGCCGCCACTTGTTTGTTTGCCAATTTGGGCTTTGGTGGGCTCTTCAGTTTTACAGCTGGGTTTTCTTCCTGAGAAGCTCTGATGTCTAATTTATTGGATCTGTTTTAGCATCACTTTCAGGCAATGCGATGCTGCATAATTTTTGCAGGGAACTTTTCGTTTCTGGCATCAGGGACGAACAGCGGATTCGAGACCGAGTGTCACAAGTTAGCAGAAAGCATCTAGCTGATTGAGATGTAATATTTGTTTAGATACAGAAACTTAAAGTGAGATGTTAAATGAAGTGACCTTATTTTCTTAAAGCATTACAAGCTTTTTTTTTTTTTTTAATGAATTCTGTATGTACCACAAGCATTCATAAGGAGAATAATAGTTTTATTGTGTAGATTTTCAGAGTTCAGTTGAGTGATGGTGCTGTGACCTGTGGAAGCCTTCAACTTCTCAGTCGGCTCAAACCAGCAGCTTGTGAAATGAAGAAAGAAATCAATGCGCAACAAAGGGTCTCCACCTGCCAGACTTGTCAGATCCTGCTGAAGGAGGAGATATATTGGACAAGTCAACTGAAGCGGAGACGTGTAATATTCCTTTCAATCAGTGACATCCGCAGCGTGTGTCTGAGACACCTGTAAAGTATTTGTTTCATTTTCAGTGTTCCTGTGTCTGCCCATGAGGCTCATGAAGAGTCAGGAAAACACCCTAATAATGATTGGTGTTACCAAGAGAGAAACCAAACTAACCTGCTTGCAAACAGTCAACTTTTTGATCCAGTCAGCTTGTAAATTACCGTCTCATTATTACCTCAGCATACTCGGCACTTAAATATCCCTTAGTCTGAGGCAGTTCTTTAGTCATGTTTTAGCATGTTGTTGGGTGTGAGCACAAACTTGATCTTAAATAAAACACGTCATACATGTAGATTGCTTCTCCTTCCTTGTCTGTAAGCTGTTACAACTTGTTCTACATGACTACTTAGTCTATGGTAAGATTTGGCTTAAACACCCTTCCTGAAGTGAATTATAAGCATTTTACAACAATGTCATACTCAAAGTCACTTAAAACTCCTCTCCTCCTTATTCTGATAATAAATTTTAACTTCAGGAAGCTATCTTCAAGCTTAGACACCAAAATGCATAGAGCTGCTGAAAAGAAGCTAACTAATTCACTAACTTAAAAAAGAAAATCTATTGAACAAGAGTATCAGAGAAAGTGTATAAATAAACCCAAATACTGAATTTGTTAGATTTAAGAAGGTTCAAGAAGAATCGTCTCACTTACGTGACATAGAATAAGTAATTTTTTGTTAAATGAGAAATGTTTGGGAATTAAAATTAATTTATGAAAAAAAGTTTTACAATTTCTTCTTGGCATGCATCATTAATTACATCATCTATTGCAGATACATTGCGATCCAACCTAAACGTAAAAACTGTACAATGACCAAGATAATTTAGATTAAAGATTAAAGTTGTTTGATAAATTACAACTCTTTTACCCTGCTGTTCCACATGTAGTCTATGTCATCATAAGGTTTGTGTCACTTTGTTGTGGAGGTGCCTCTGTTAATTTCCAAGTTTGTGTGTTTGCTTTATACAATATAGTTTGAACAGGTCAAATAACTTTCTGGCAACATTCAGACCAAGGGGAATTGATGAGAAAACATTACCTCTGTGGCAGAATAAGCAATTCATTCATAACACACCAGATTATTTTTTTTTTTTTTTCACATTTTGATGTTTGCAGAGCTCTGGAACCTGATATGACTTCAGAGCACATCTTTCACAGCTGACACTGGTAGCTTTAAAACACCTGCTTTTGTTAAGATATTATGCATGCTCGCTGCATGAGTTTTGCTGTCAGAACTAAAGGACAGAATCAAGGAGACCTCATGCGCTCCTCTGAAACTGTGATGAAATACATCTTCAAACTGTAGGCAGGCTTTCCGTTGTTGCTTACCAGCCATTTTCTCATCTTTAACAGATCAGGTTTTCAGCTAGATTCATGTGTTGCTGCTTTAATGTGGGTAAAGTGGAGGTGATGCCAGCTATTAAAGAGACAGAGCTTTGTTCCCTCATTAAAAGCTCCCATTTTTTAGAAAGAAACTGTATTACTGTGAATGACGGATTCAAGTCGCCTAAAAAGCTCTTCTACGTTTTCTAAAACCCATCAGCGGCCAGTCACGCAGTTTTTCAATTTTATTGCCACATTTCAGTTTCTCTGTGCCTGTCACCTCTCTACTAAGACGTGAAAATGTGTCCTAAATATAAAATAGAGGAAAAACAGCTGAATTGGCTTGCTGGTATAAGCTAACCGTCAGGCTAAAAGTGGAATCAGTAGTTTTATGACTAAGATGCTGAGTCTGGATAATAAATGGTTGCATAGTTTATCATTTTATATCAGGGATTTGGAAATTGTATATTTCTAACAACTATTTAAAGGATCACTCGATTGCTTTTAAATTTTCATAAACACCTGCATGTGTGAATAGATGTCATTATTTTTCCTAAATAGTCAGTTTTTGTAGTTTAAGTTAATATGGTGATATATTTGTTCCCAGCAACATTTACCCTAACTAATCAAACAGTTTTGTAATATTTTTGTCCAATATATAGTTGTTTAAAAGTTAGTTCTGGCTGCACTTTTCTTTCAGAAATAGGTTTTTATTTGTGACTCCTAGTTGTCGTTTCAGGAGTTTAGCGTATCCAGAATATCATTATTTTCCATTTCTGTTAATCATTTAGCAGAGTTTTATTATTATTTTGGTTTGAGTTACTTGAAGATAACTTTTTTTTTTTCAAGTCAACTAAATGGTATGTTGGTTGGCATTTTTTAACTGTTTTTATACTGATATTATTGTTTTTGATACATGAGCTGTTGCTTTATTCATTTGCGTCTGGATTACATCAAAAACTGGTAATAAATCTCATCTCACTTTAGGAAATATTAAATTCTCTGACAAATAATTTCTGCAGAATGTCTTTTGGTGTTAAAGTAGAAAATGTTGCTTTAATTTTAAAAGTCTATTTTACAATAAAGAGATCAGGGATTATTATAATACAAACTGACATTAATATTAACATTAACAATTGTACTTTTAGTACAACAGGTCAAATACAATTATTTCCATAAGCTGTTGGCAGTATGCTTTCAACAAAAAGCCATGCTTTCACTTAATTTTAACTTTTAATGCCAATTAGGTATTTATGTAACTGGGACATGATTAGAAACATCTAGCTATTTTTATGCTCTACTTAGACCTATAGTGAATAAGAAATCGATGTTCTAGTTTGTGATATAATCAAATCTATAACTGTATTGCAGAGTGGAGAACAGAGCCAGCTTTCTAGAACAGAACATTTTTGCTCTGTTTAATATAAATGTAGATTTTCAGTAAAAGCAAGTTCCAGCTGAGGCTGTTCCATTCATATCTGACACCTAGAAGCTTTTATTTTTAAAGCAATCTAAGGACTTCAATCTCCATCAAGTCAAACAATCCTGCGTTTCAGCTGTGTAAAATCCAAACATGTTGGGGTTTATAAGTTGGCCTGGGCCCATTTTCTGAGGCCTGAAGAGGTTTTACTGGTGAATAGGAGTGTCAGAAAAAGTAAAGCTTCACTTCTGTGGACTCTGATGATGTTTGTTGTGGGAGAGATGACATGCATACCCGATGAGTGTTTTTGGCAGTTAGGATCTGATAGAAGAGCCATTTGTGCCGAGCCCCCATCCACAAACCTACTGTGAATTTCAACTAAAAGAAAAGAAAGCGACCCGTCGGCTGTCTGATTCGATCAATGTTGCTCTTTAGAGAGGTTCTCCATCCTTTCGTCAGACAGGGGGAGAATGCTAAAAATAAAAATATCCATCCCAGGAATGTATAAATAGTCTAGCTTTCCTGAATGGACAAGTAGGAGGTGCAAACACGTAAAATGCATTTGGAGTGCCATCTCAATAATGAAGCCCATGCGTTGGAGGAAGATCACTGTGGTTAAGGAGGCCACCAGCTTGTCGAAGAGACTGATTTATGGACACAACGTTTCACTTAGCATGTGTGCTCCATACAGTAAATCACAGAGCAGATAGCAGCTGAAGGGGTTTTGTTGTAATCGATCAACTAATTTATAAACCAGCTAACAAGAATAAATGGAGTGTAAGGTTTCTTTTATGCCCGTCTGTTACTTAATGTAGCAGAGGTGGTTTATTTAAATGTAAATGATTGCCAGAACAAAACTTCATTACAGCGATGAAGTTCATGATAAACATACAACCTACTAATCTGTGTGTTGGTGAAGCAGCAGCAGCAGCAGGCGGCGGTGGTGAAAAGGACAAATGAAGAGAAATGAGGTTGGGCGGTGGGTCATTAATGTTCACTTTGAATAGAACAGAGGACCAACAAACAAAAGCTTAGTTGTGCACATCAAGACAGTGGATGCTCTCTGTTCTTCTGTAAAAGCTGCAGAGGGGCACCTAAATAAATCTAGGCTGAAACTTTTAAACCTATTTTTGAAAAGTGGTCACAAGTAAGATTTTTTTTCAATAACTTACCTGCAAATGTTTCTTGATGTGTTTTGTTCAAAATAATTTCTCAGTAATCTTATTTTTTGTTAGCTAGAAATTAGTTATTTATATATATATATATATATATATATAAATATATATATATACACACATACATACATAATCTCATCGTCTAAGCTGCAAAATATTTCAACAAAGAAGCAGGCAAATAAGTATTTACTACCAGTTTTTTATCCTTGATGGGCTTTTTTTCTGTTTGGCAAACACTAAAAGCCCATTTTTAGGAATGCCATAGTTTTATAATATTATGTTTGAGCTCTTTGAAATGTTTGAGCCTACTGAAAGAGCTTGTTCAGTATGGTCCCCTGTGTTTAGAGCTGTATAAACACCTGTGACAGTGTCTGTATGACTATTATTATAAGCACTTTGTGAAAAGTAAAAAAAAAAAATATATATATATATATATATATATATATATATATATATATGTATATGAAAAATACCCCATGCAGCTTGAAAAAGCAGTCTGCTCATTACTTTCCATGCATGAATCGGAATACATTTATTCTAATGTTATTCAAGACTGTTTATTTCTGTGTCTGAAAGCAGCAGTATATGACTATCTAGTAGCAAGGTTGAGTGTTTCAAAATCTCAAGGAAAGGTTTTAAAGAACACATTAAATTGAAAGCTAACCTTATGCTTGCTACAAGATAGAATAAACAATTCTGTGTAAGTGCTCTCTAAGTGTTTTTGCCCACCAATTCCATTCATGTTGAACTGGTGCTAGTGTGAGTTACGTTGCAGTTCTTCGAAATACAGACTCTCGCAACACAAACTAGTCTCTGGCTTAAATATTTTGCTGAACCTTTGTGATGTTTGTCAGTCTGTGTCTCTCTGGATGTTCCCTTTATGCATTTCCATTGTGGGGAAATTAGGCACATACTGAAGCTGCTTCTTACATCTTACTCCTGACCCAATAGTAAAAGATGTGAATTTTAGCATCAAAACTTTAACCCACGATTGAGATTTCTCGATTAGCTTGAGTCATTGCAAAACTTATTGAAAGTTGGAGCTGCAATAAAATTTTAAGGAATGTTTATATCTTCTCTTCTGACTTTTAAAGTGAGAGGAACATTAAACTTTTCTTTATGCTCTGAAATTGAACATATCACTTTTAGCTGAGTATGTTTCTGTAATCCACATATCTTTGGTGTAAATCCTCTAAATGGCTGTGATGTTACACTCTCAGTCACCCTAGATAATGAAAGCAGTGTACCTTAAAAATACGCGTTTCATATAATTCAGTAAATATTTTCACCAAGATTAGCCAATTATATTGTATTTTGAGGTAAGCACCAAGAACTAAAGCAGTAATCAATAACTGACTGGGTGTTAAAGTTGCTTGCAAAACAAAAAAATATCAATTACTTATAACGTTATTTAAATTCAAGGGAAATATCTTAAATATCAACTAATATACAGCAGTTAAATCTCAGAGTAGTACATGTTTTACAGACATGCAAGAGCTGCACCTCTGAGCATTTTTTATATATATTTAAAAAAAATTGTGGCAGAATTATTTTATTATTTGTTGTATCTGGGTATAACAAGAACCTCCTTTGAATACCCTGAAGAGCCACTTCTCACCGCTGCAATCCATTAGGAGACGTCTGCAGATCCATGATTACAAAGTGTATCACCATTAATTTGATTGGCTGATTGTATTTATTTTGAAAATCTAAATGGGGCTTAAATTGTAGCACAGAATCAATTGCTAACTCTAATGTAGAATTATGTGCTCTCCTCACAACCCTGAACACTTCTGCTACAAAGACTAACATTACAGCGGAATCCATTAGCTCCTATAGTGTTGCAGTATTAGATATTCACTCAAGCTAACAGAGTCCCATCAAAATTACTGCAGAATACAAATTGCACACAGCAAAAGCTACTTGTACCATAATAACAATCCTTATACTGAAGGTCAGTGGTTTCCTCCCATCTGGCTGCAATTAATTTTTTCAACTTTCTCCTCCTCTTCTTCAGTTTTTCTGCTGAGTCACAGCTCGACATTTTTGTTGCATTCTCCATGTCGACACTTTTTCCCCTCTCACGCAGCGTACATGGCTCTCCTCACTCATGTCCTCTTTGGGGTTTTTCTGTCTCTCGCATGAATTTTTCTCTTTTTCACCTCAGCTGTCTTTGAATCTCTTCAGACATCTCATTCTTTGTCAGGATTTCAATGTATTGCTCTTCTTATTCATCATTCCCACAAGCAAAATGAGATTTGGTGACTGACAACCCAGCATATTAATGATCTGACGAACATTGCTTCAACCTCAGTCTTAGTATCAGTAGAGATTAGGAAGACGGCTGCTACAGACGACGTTCATTCGGTTACTCCTCACTGTGTTCTGTTGCATCAGGCTTTAAATAATTAGCTTTAAAGGTAAAACTAGAGGGAGGTCTTCTCAAAGCTTTTGATTCTCACTCTGCCACCATGAGTCTTCATTCTTTGAGAACCATATTGATATATTTTTTTATGAGACTTGTAAATGTGCGGGTCGGCTCACCAAGGTGCTTTCCTTTGTGTTTTCTTTTTAGCTTTTCAGAAATAAAGCGGTGGAGCTGGGAGAAAAGCTGCTACCTGCCTTTAATACGCCAACAGGGATCCCCAGAGGAGTCATCAACCTGGGAAGGTGAGTTTCAGCATCCGTCTTCACCTCCTACTGCCCTTCATCTTCAACAAGCCACTAGGAAAACTAGCATCAGTCAGGGCCTGAATCTATTCATGAAAAATGTAGTTAATAGAGAAAGACAAGGTTTGATACAAGTGAAAAACCACATTTTAAGTTCTACAGGTGCATCTCAACCTAGAGTATTACTGAACCTAGAGAACCACGGGTTAAAGTTTTTATTTCTGGTAATTTTGATGATCATATCTTACAGCTCGAGGAGGGTAGAAAAGCCAAAAATTGTGATCTAGTGCAGAACTACTTCAGCAATCGCATACATAAATAAAATAAGGAAAAAGTGATCCCAACAAATCTTGATTAAAAAGGCATCTGGTAAAAATGCTCCCTAAGTACCAAGTACTGAACTAATTAGGGAAAATAACTTGTAGTGACGATGCCTAATGTTTAATGTATATTCACCAAACCTCTGGATGGCAGAACATTTCCAACAGATAGAAGATTACATTGGAAAATGAAGTTGGTGTATAAAACCAAAAGTCCCACCAAATACAGATATGTCTGCTTTAGAGAAGTAATTAAAGGTGAATGAGTGGCTGGAATTGTACACAAGCAAGAATATGGTTACTTGATATTATATTCATGTAGGGGAAAAAAAGCATGGTGAAGTAAAACTTCACCTAGAAGTTGTTGGGTTTTTTTTTACTCAAGTTAATGCTACTAAGTAAATGCAATTAGTTAATACCCAGCTCCACTTACAGCTAATGATCAACTAAAATTCAGCTTCCCAGAAAATTTGAATATTACATAGGACCAGTAGATTATGTTCACTCACTTGACTCGTTTGTATGAATTACTGCATCATTGTGGTGTGACATGGTGATGATCCCCCACTGCTTCCACTGAAGTGTTACAGAAGTCTGAGAAGTTTTAATAGGGGGCTTTATCTTGTCTACATTATTGGGTCTGGTGTCTGTAATATTTCTCTTGACGATACTCAATAGATTCTTTATGGGCACTAACACACCAGCATATGACGGGTTTCCTCAAATTATCACCAACTGTGGAAGCTTCACACTTGCCCTCAAGTAACTTTGGTTCTGTTTCTCTTTCTTCAGACTCTGGGATCTTAATTTCTAAATTAAAAGTCAAATTAACTGTTGGCCTTTAAACCACTAAGCAAAATTATTATCCCCTTAGCCCAAGAGGGATGCTTTTGACATGGTCTCTGGTTTAGGAGTGGCTTAACACATGGAGTACAACAACCGCTGACCATGTTCTGGAAATGTCTCAGTGCAGTAGCTCTTGAAAGCACCGACTCCACCTGCACTCCAAACCTCAGGAACATTTACCAAACTCTTGATTGGACGATATTGTCTTCTAGACTTTTTTCTTCCATATTACTTTCCCTTATAATGCTTTTATTCTTCACTGAACAGACAGATTCTCTGGGAGGCAATTTATATTATTTGTGGCTGTTTATAGTATACAGTCATGCAATAAAAGTTACTTTTTTTATCTTGTGTAATATTTTTACTTTCTAAGAATATTCATTTTTGAATTTCAATATATGTAAACCATTGTCATCAAGATTAATAGAAGTAAACATCTGGAATATATCAATGTGTGTAATAAGTCTTTATTACACCTTATTACTTATTCATTGAGATGCACTTGAAGACGGTTCGATTCATTAAGCGTCAGAAGGGCCATAAAGGAAAAAAACATATCAATTCTAATCTGCATAATGGTGACATGATTTCATATTCACATCTTAAAAAATACACAAAGACTTCACTGCAGACTGAGTTTAATAACAGATGACAGATGGTTGACAATTATGTTTATATGTTATTTGGTTGATTCTTTGAATTATATTAGCATGTTTTTAGGGCCGCTGTTGATTTTTAATCTGTTCCAAGTCATTGCTTTTCTAATCTCAACCTTTATTGACACAGTGTTAACGCCACGGTCACGCAGAACAACTCCAAGCTGTTTACTTTGCATCTTTTGCTGTCTGAGTTTAGGATGTTTTGTACCACGGTGGAGATGTTGCTATTTTCACAGTAAAACTGAAATCAGATAAAGAAGAAAGTTATAAGAAAGAAAAATGATAAAGCAGTAAGGGTTGATACCAACACTTTTTTTTTTTTTTGCTGTGAAATCAAATTATGATTGTTAGCTTGTACTCTTGCAGTGTGATTATTCTGCTGCAATTTTACCATGCATGAGCACAAGGCAAAATTTGCGACATAATGTTTCCTTTGAGATTTCATCTAAAATCCTCCATAATGGTTGATTGAATTATCTCTTTTTGACTCCTTTGTAAATCCCACAGTTGTTAGTCGCTCTCCTCTCATCTCCTAATCTTATCTTCGTATAAGACACTTCCTGGCACCTCTGTCATCCACCTGCTACCAATTACACTAGCAGCCAAACTGGGCAGCTGCTGGCAGATTTAATTACCTTATTCTCCAGTTAATTTCAGAGACATCACCAACATGTGCTGATGGCACAGATGGACAGGAAGAACCATGCTGGTTATTCACACAAAAACAAACCAAAGTGAGCACATGCGTATAAGTTTCTACAGATGCATCCACATTGTTTTGTAGAACCGTATACAAAGACCTCAGTTATACAGGGAGTGTTTCTTATGTGCTTTGAATGAAATAGAATAAACCTGTTTTATCCCTCAGCTAGGGGATTCACTTTGCTGCGGCAGCAAACAGACGAAACCCAACAAGAATAAGAAGTTCAGAGGGAAGAATACGGGCACACAGCAAAAAGGAGCTATGGAGCAAATATAAAAATAGGAAATATGAATTCAAACATAGGACCAGCTTCTGCTGTGCAGCCTGTTGTTGTAGATTATTATTACTTTTTTTATTTCACATGTTGAGCTAAAATTAAAATGTTTCATATTAGTGCAAGCTAACTTTATGTACGCGGATTTTAAACTAAGCCATGGGAAATGTTGCTGGATTCATGTTGGTAAACAGAACCAAGATCTTAGAAGGACGTGACATCGGACTGCTAGTGGTAAACTAGATTAAGGTTAGTAACCAGGCTACCCGTTATTATTAATATGAGCAAATGTGACACCTTTCTCTCCATGTCATGCATTCAGAAATTAAAGCAACATGTTCAAAACCAGACAAATTGTACTGTGTGCCACTGTATTATGTTTCAAACCATCAGAAATACAAAGAACAGCTTTCGCCTGCAATTGTTTTATGTGCAATAATTTTGGACATTGAACTCAAATTGGAAACCAGTTCCCCACCCTCCAAAAAAAAAAAAGGCTAGGAACAAATGTTTTGGTGCATAAAACATTGATCGATCATGTTGTAATTCCCTCATTTTCTTTTGCATACAAAACAACTGTTTCCGTCACAAGAAAAAAATGGATATGTTTAAATCGCAATGGGCCGATCAGATCCCTGAGAAAATTGAAAATTAGTTTCAGCCAGGAATGGCTTAAACTGCATCTAGATTTACCATTCTACACTTGCTAAATCCAAATTAGGTAATGTTTTATTTATATTTTTAGCCTTTATCATTCATTAAAGAAGTCTCAGAAAATGTTTTAGCTGGTTTAGGTAAAATGAATCGGTTATTTTCTCAGCTCCTTACGCATAGCGTTATATGGCTCGTCTCCACAATAAACTAAAATTGTATTCTGGATACCTATTAAAACAACTTGCATTCCTTAAAGAGTGTAAAAAGATTGATGGATTTGTGGCTGTGATGCACGTTGTTCTCCAAACAGCACCTGTTGTTCTGCACCTCTGTGTAGATTCTCTGATTGATTCCTCATAAACAAGGAATCACAGATGACTTGAGCCAGCACGACTAATGATACAGCATACAAAGCTTTAATGGGTGCATTCATCAAAGCACAGAGTCACACGCCTGCCTTTGCCCTGGTTTTTTTCTTCCATATATCCTCGCTCCCCCCCAACAATCCAGCTCATTTCATTACATGTTATCTGATATTCTTAACAAGATGTTCCTGTAGTCCACTCTGCCTTCACTAATCATTTCTGACTGAATCATTTACATAAATTTAGATTTTCAAAGTGATGCTACTGGTAACATTTTTCATTTACTGCATGTCTTTTCATCATTTCTTGGCCAATCTTTAAAAACTTAAATTACGAGTTTCAAATTCACTTTATTAAACTTTATATTAATCGCTACCAGCATATGTTAAGTTATGCTTCAGGGATTTAAAATTAGTTTATTTTTTAGGCAATAGTAACTCAGAATGTTTTGCATGTCTAAAAAATATATCAGGTGTAAAATTAGTTTTAACGATCAGACAATATAAAAAATTCACTGCTTTGTGTTCTGCTTCCAACCTGCAGTTTATCACAATATAAAACCAGGTGCTTGGCCTTCATAATAATTAGTTTCTGGTACTGAATGAAGCATCACAAATCATCCACTAAGTAAAGCACTATTTTTTTCCCTCTGTTCTAAAATTATAATTTTATGTAGCCCCAATTTACAACAAACATGAAGTAGATGCATTTTATGAGACAAATGCATCCAACAAATATCCAGAGACGTAATCACATTAATTCAGTGAAATCCTGTACATACAGAGGAGGCGTGTTTGTTGATCTTGATGTTGAACCTGAATTTGTCTGAGGCCTTAGTTGTTCAAAAGTCTCAATACTTTACACTCATCTTGTCTGAATCTTTTCTCTGTTGCAGCGGCACGAGTTGGAGCTGGGGATGGGCTTCGGCTGGCAGCAGCATCTTGGCCGAGTTCGGGACCCTTCACCTTGAATTTGTGCATCTGACAGAGCTGTCAAACAACCCAGTCTTCAAAGAGAAGGTACATACGACTCAATATACCAAACATTTTATTATGTTTCAAGTTATTTGCTTAACTATAAGCTGATGCAGTATTACAATCTTTACAGACTGCATTTGTTGTTTTTAATTTACGAGTAAATTTCTGTAAATTAGAATAAAATTGAAAGGTGAATATATTTCAGGAAAATTTAAAAAAGTACTAGCCTGCAAAGACCAGCCCATTGTTCTACACTTTGCTTCATAAGGAGACGGCTATTGAGATACAATTGCTTGATGGAAGAGAGGACTCTGTTCAAGTTTTAAACAATTGGCACCAAAGCGTATATACATACAAAATTACTTATTTGAAGTTGTCAGTTTCCTCTAGACTCTTGGGCCATGAAAACTTTGTGAACTCATGCTTTAGAAAAAAAAAAGAGAGAGAGATATGAGAGAAGGACTTTAACCAATAAGCAATAGTCTAGTCTCTTCTCCCCTTAATCCAGGTAGCATGCTCCTGACATTGACTCTGGTTTAGGAGCGACTTAACACCAGGAAGCAACAGCTGTAGCGTACACCTTGTGAATCTCCCCCCCAACTCTTGGGCTTTGCTTCACTGACCTCCCAAAGTTTCTGGCACTATGAATAGCAAACTTCTTTAAGCAACAAGCTTTTGTGGCTTTACGTACCTTTGCAGTGGAACTTGTTTTGTCGTTTATCTTGTGTGATAATTTCTGGAGAGCCAGATTTCTTAATTAGCTATGAGCTTGGTGGAAGAAATGGAGATAAATGCTAGAAATATACCACTATGTGTTTCGCTTTCCAAAACTGCCACACTGCCTAAATCTGAGGACTTATTATTGCAGGTGATGAGCATCAGGAAGCTCCTGAACAAAATTGAAAAACCTCACGGCCTGTATCCGAACTTCCTCAGTCCGGTCAGCGGCAACTGGGTTCAGCGTAAGTGTATATGTGATATGTAATGTTGTAAACGTTAATAGATATGTTCTTATGTAATTTTCTGTAACGATGTTTCTAATTTTGAGATTAACAACCTTCTAAATAGCTTTAACAAATCTTAAAGGCAAACTAATTTCTGGGATTTTATGACAAGCTCTTCTGAAGGTTTTGCAACCTCCAGTGTGTGTCTCATAGTGTTGATCAGAATTACAAGAAAGTGTGATCCCTGATCACACCATTTACCTTTTCTCACTCCTTTGTCTGAATTTCACACATCTTAAGTCACCTTATGTCAAAAGCGTTTTTCGATGCTCGTCTGTCATTCACCCATCGGCCTGCTTCTTTTCATTTTAAATGTCACTCTCAAAGTGGAGTAGCAGTGACGATGAGACGACCATAGCTCTGGGTTAGTGGAATAATAATAAATTCAATTACTTCGTAAAAATAGATTTTTCCAATTTACCTGAGAGGAAGTGGGGGTGGGGAAGATCAAGGCGATGACGCTGGGAGGAAAAAGGTGCTAATCTGTATGATTACAGCAGCTAATTGTTGCGGAGGAGCATGCAGGGAAGCTGAACAGTACAGGAGAAGGAAAAATAAGCTCTGGCTCCCCTCGTTTGTCTGTGTCAAGGACAGACACAGCGGCACAGAGATAACCTTGTGAAGGAGTCTGCAGAGGTATTTGTGTTTGAATGGAGCATGAAAGAATAGATAAAGACTCCTATGGTATCATATCCTTTAATATTTTATTGAATGTTGACATAGAACAGCAAGAGGAGCAAGAACAGCTAATTGATTTTGGTTTCTGTCTCCTTTCGGAAAATTGACGCGTTGAATATTTTAAGGTTTTTGTTTGGAGAAAACTAATTTGAAACATAGGTGGCAGGAGTGTATACGATTCAGCACACTATGAATTAATCATGAAAGCTAAATATAACTACTGAGACTTACATATATTCAAACTGATTACTTTTTAGTAATACTATGATTAAACCAAAATAAACTTAGCTAAATTAGACAGTTAAATTTTCACCGTAAAGTGAAAATTATTCTTTACTTGTATAGAGAAATACGGTCCAATGTTTGTTTTGTAAGATTGGAACATTTTTTATATAAGACTTGTTTGTAAAGCTGCAATTTTTTCCCTCCTTTATTTTCTTTAGACCATGTTTCCATTGGTGGCCTTGGAGACAGTTTTTATGAGTATCTGATAAAATCCTACCTGATGTCAGACAAGACCGATGAGGAAGCAAAGAAGATGTACTACAGTGCACTAGAGGTTTGAAAAATGTTATCTTGTAATAGACACAGAGATCTGCTCGTTTTTATATTATATATAGTTCAGTGTACAAATTAGCTCACGGGGTACTTTTTTTGCAAAGCTTAATAGCTGCTATTAGAAAGTTTCTCAAACTCCTAACCACTTTGTATTGGTGGTATTAGGGTAAAACTAACCATTTTAGTGAAATGTTAAGTGTTCAACTCATTGATAGTTTATGTATTTCTAATGTTTGTGCTAAACAAAGGTAGGATGTTGTCTCAACAAGTCAAAATGCAACACAAAAAGTGCTCTTACCTGACAACATTGTCTCTTTGTGGTTGATTTCTGGCCAGTTTTTGTAAATGTTTAACCTGCTGTTACCAATTTTACCTGATTCCAATTTCCCTTGAAGAGCTATAAAAAGAGATAAAAACAGATATTTTTTTTTCTCTAGTGTTTCCACCATGACCAGTCATCAGTTATTAATATCAAGGAAAATATGCATAATACAAAATATGTGAGAGTGCAATATATCACCAGATGTATAAAGGTTTTACTTTTTAAAAATGGAGACAAAATGATGAGAGTTGTTTGCAACAAGCACTAATAAAACAGCAGTCTTCTTGTGTATGCTCAAGTAAAATGCATCCCTATTTTCTGGGAGTGTTTGGAAACTTCCAAAACAATCCCAACTTTTCCCAGTCATAAATGTTTTGACTTGATATTAGATTAAAATGATGAAACAGTACATTTTGATCCTTCCTTATTGCTTTCTGAGCTATCCACTCTCTCACAGCCTAAATAAGCCACAAAATATCTTGACGTATTGTAAACCGATTTTCTATTTTAAATACTTAATATAATAGATGATAACTGAGTGTTCTTTTCATTAGTGGTGCCTAGACATGTTCGTTTCACCCATCAGACAAAAATTTTGTTAAAAAAAATATATTGTCCATGGTCAACTAATTTGGAAATCACATTAATCCAGTTAACACCAGATTTTGCTTTTTCAGTTTTAATCAGTGCCCAAAACACCAACAAGAAAAACAAAATGTTGTTATACCCACCAAAACAACAATGAGAGTGTTTCTTAGCTGAAGCTAACCCAAAAATTCTGCTTTTGAGTTTTCCAGGCTAAATACTGGATATAACATCTTAAAATGGTTACGGTCAACGACAGGGATCTTCAAGATAGTCAGTTATTACTAATGACAACCAGTGAAAGCAAAGTAAAACATTTGGCCAATATGCAGTATCAAGTAATCTACAGTTCATGGTGGGTACTGGCTGAAATTATCAGAGTAAATAGAAAATACCTTTGGGCTCCACATTTAGCGCAGAAAGACAAAAAAAGAGAGGACAATAAACATGTTCTGGGTGACAGATCTTAAAACCTCACAAAAAGAGTAATAAAATCTTTGCCTATTCAGTAAGATAACTTCAAGCTTCTATTAAGACTTCCTCATTTATCATCAAAGGGTCAAGCGAAAGGCTGAACCACTAATTACGGATTCTCCTTCTTAATTGTGACTTGGTATTTATTGGCCATAGACCACAGTGGTGTTAAATATCAGCTGCAGGTTTATTCAGAAATCTTAGGGTGAGGGCAAAGCACAGCTAATTACCTTAGGCATTCAAATAAAAGTGGACTGCTAATTAAAACAGTGTGGAATGAGAAAACATTTTCCAATTATGCTCTGCAATGATTACCACTAACAACTTCTAATTAGTGTAGAAATTATTAGCCTAAACCCTGAGGAAAATATACTTTCTTAAAACAGGATATCTGTAATTTTTGGTTCCATATATTAATGTATTTTCCATTTCCAGAACTACATATTTGTTACAGCATTCTTATCATGTACAACATGCAACAGTTTTGCAATTATGAAGCTGGGCTTGCTATCAATTAATTATATGGAGACAAAACATTCTGGAGATGATATTTAAATGTAAGTTTTCTTTTTCCAGGAGCTTCTTTAACTTAAGTTATTGCATTGTTCCCCAAAATGATAAACCTGTATTTAGCCTCAACTTGAGCTGCTGGTTAGTCAGCTTTGTAAAGAGACTTGCAAAAAAATCCTCATATTGTCTGCTTTAGTAAACTTACAGACTGAAAAGCAACAGCTGGGGGAAAAACAATGTTTTAAACAAAATAATTTATTTTCTATAGATCGGTAAAATATAATAATTAATTAATGTTCTTCATTTCTGGTAGAACTCTGAAATCTATCTATTGGTGAACAAGTGAGGATTCATTTAGTAATTCCTTCCTATCGTCATGGATTCAAAGATCTAATCTATATAAAACAAAAGCCTGCAGCATGTCTGTTCTCTCCCTCTAGCTTGGTTTATTGACACCTTAACATCAATAAGGATTTAGACACAGTTTCTTCATGTTTATCTGATGCACGGCTGTAAAACCAGTAAATTACTTTTAGTTCTACAAGGTTGTTTTACACACACCTTTGCTGTTTTGTTTAAACATCTGTATCGACTTTTGGGTGATTACCAAACTAATTATTAGTGTTTGGCTGCCGTTTATATTTTATCACTGCAAGTAACATTTTATTTTCAATCGTAGAATCGATAGAAAGTACTCAGGTGAATATCAGCTCCTTCCGTGAACCTATTAAAAAAAAAAAGCAGATGTGAGATCTGAAGGTTGCTGATTAGGATCGAGTAGAATCTGAAGCAAGGTTTCTCATTTCATAGCCAGCACTCTGAAAGATTAAAATATTATTCCTTTCTGTTTGGTACTGCAGGCGATTGAAGCTAACCTGGTCCAGAAGTCCCCAGGTGGCCTCACCTACATGGCAGAGTGGAGGGGGGGCATCCTGGACCACAAGATGGGTCACCTGGCCTGCTTCTCTGGGGGCATGATTGGCATCGGCGCTGATGATGGAGCACCAGAAAAGAGGCAGCACTACCTTGACCTCGCTGCTGAGATCACTCACACATGCCATGAGAGCTACACTCGCTCAAGTAAGTAGACGTGTCGGGGTGTCACCATTGAGAAAAGATCTGCACGTACAGGTGCAGTTCAGTAAATTGGAATTTTATTAACTTGATTTTTTAAATAATTCAAAACCTGGCATTTATGTTAAATCATAAAGCAGAATGCGATACATTTCAGGCCTTTATTTCTGATGATTATGGCTTGCAGCAAATAAACATTTTTTTTTAATACATAGATTGTTATGGCCTATATAGTTATGCTAAAGACTAATAAGTCTGTGATGCTACTGCCATCTCTAGTGCTAGTGGTAGCACTGGCATTAGCATGAACACATGCTAAAGCTATCCATCTATAGTTATATTACAAAGATCAATTCCCTATTCTATGATATTCTTCTTCCTTGAGATGCACCTGTGTGAAAAAGTTGGGAAGAAGCCATATTTTAAAGTTTCTTCATACTTTATTTCCTTCATTTTCATGGGTTTTACCTTCTACCAGACTTTGCTCCATTATTTACCATCAGTTTGTCAGGTTAGAAGAGCTAATTAGCTACATATTGGTTTTTTTCTTATCTTACTTTGGTAAATATTAAAAAATATATATATTCTCCGAAAACACAGTTTACCCTGGTACAGTGTGGAAGAGAATATTCTTAATAAAAGGTTTTGTCCAGTCTAACTCCTCAAATCCTATGAAGGAGCTTTTATATCATACATATGATATGCAATATTAATTTACCAGAACCCATAATTTCTAGATTTTATTAGTACTTTTATTTTACAAAATCTGTCTTGTTAGGAGAGGTTAATGTGGAAATTGGTAAGAAAACGAGTTTAGAAAAGCAATGCTGGAAATTAAAAGGGCCTCAGGCTTTTTAATTTTTATCCTCAATGAAATGAAGAAGCTGTCTGTGTAGCTGCACCTCAGGAGATAGAAAAAAGGTCACGTCTAAAATGGAGCAAATTACTTTTTTTTTTTTTATGTCTCACCGCAGAAGTATAGCCTTGGTGTTTGAAATAAAAATCCCAGTTGTGTATTTGAGGAAGTAGAAAAAAGCCAATTAATTGAGACGGAGAGTAAACTTTATTTTTAAAAAAACTTCCATTTGGTCAGGATGAAAATGAAAACAAGAAAAATGATCATGTATACCATCTGATTTTTAAAGTATTGTTTTATCTCTTCCCTGGCATCTGTTCTACTTTTGGCAAACATTTTAAGCTTTTGCTCCCCACTGTTGAATTCATTAAACCTATCTTCTACTTTTGCTACAGCAATGAGCTAATTTAACTCATCATATAACAGTTTCTATGATACACTTTGAATACTTTTGATGTTCAGATCCAAAAGGCTTCTCCAGCTTTCCCTTTCATGATCATCCACCAGGTTCTCTTACTGGGCTCTGGTGGTGCTTAGCATCTTTTGGATTAGCAGACAGCATCAAAGAGAGAAGAGAGATTTGAATTTGTGCAGAGTGGCTGACATGTATCTGTGTTCAAACTCTGATGCCATGAAGGCTTACTGCTGCTCCTCTAAATCTCTGTCAGCTTCGCAACTCGCGACTGACAGGCAAAAATCAGCAAAGAGAGGGAAAGATTATCGATCTCAGAGAGAAGGTTTCAATAAACATAGAGCGCTTTATTGGTAAGAGGACCTAGTGCGAAAATGAACATAAAACCCAACTTCTCATTCTTGGTTGGAAATATTAATGATGGTTTATATTAAAGCTTTTAAATGCATCACAAAATGTGTCAGCACTGATTGATTCAGCCTTGACCTTTTCAGAGGAAATGTTGGCATCAAGTAGCAGTTATTATGATCAACTAAATGACAAACACAGCCACTTCATCTTACTTTGCGTAATGCAATAATGAGCTTCTTTTGACATGTGCTCGATTCTGATAAGATTTCAAAACATACAAAATTGCTTTACATAAATTAAGGTTAATAGCAAATTGTGAGACACTGATGATGTTCTCAGTTTTTTTTTTTAATGATTAATCTAACCTAAGCAACACAATGAAACTTCTTTAATACACTTTTAAGGTGAAAAAAAAATCTTAATATGATCACTAAGGACATGAGGTGAAGGATAACAGTGATATACATTTCCATCTCTATGCATATCAAACTTGTCTAGCAGTTTTACACATTCATAACACAAGGTGATACTGTATATTTCCAGCACTTGTTAAATTAGGTGATTATGGCTTACCATAATGAAAATATGAGGTATTGTCAAGAGGAAGACACTAGACACAGCAATGCAAATGTGATGAAAACCGCTTAAAGCAAACTGGGGTTCCTTAACGCGTCAGCAGAGCCTCCGTGCTCCGTCTCAAAAATCCAGGTATTCATGCAGAAGAAGTCCCAGCCAAATATTCAGTAAACATTACATAGACATTCATGATAAAGGCTGATATTTCTATATTAAAAATGCTTTTTATTGGTTCTATCTAAAGGTGTACATTAATCAAGATTAATGTAAATACATACATTAATAAACGTCTGTGTAAATTAAATCTATGGAATGTGTATTTCCCTTATCATTGTTAAAATTTAAGATGGTATGCATCACATATACACAGTCTATGGCTGTCCTCACCTGGGCCATTTCCTTCACTCTCTGCTCCCTCCATTATCTGCACAACCGTCAAAAAAAGGTCACCAGAGCCACAGAAACCTAAAAAAAATAAAAAAAGCATACTTTAAAAGCCATGGTGAAATTTTTCAGAAAAATACTTTTTACAGTGTTGCAATAATGTAGTTGGAAGTGAGCAGGTGGAGGAGGTTATCAGCATGTTGTTAAAAGGAAACGGTGAAATACAGCAGCAGCTTGAAAGGCAGACCAGATCAGCGTCTGCAGCAGTAACCAACCACTAAAAAACATTAGCAACTTTAACTTTAGAAAAATGAACTTTGTTACAATAAATACAGAACACTTTTATTGTGATTAAATGTATATTCACAAATATCTAATACATTTAGCAAAGACATCTTCCAGGTGATGTTTGTTTGGATCAGCCCGTCATGGTTAAAGCGGGAATTCAGCCAAAAGTGCCAGTTTATTTTTGATCTACCTCCTATCTATTGTCATAAACCATAGATAGTAAAAAGGAATGAGGTCCTTAATAAATACAGCTAAAATTAGCTCCTTCTGAAATGAGGCTGGATTGATAATTAGGCATAAGATAAGGAGCACAGGGTGCCTTAGATTAGAGTTGCCACTCTTCCGCATCGGAAAAGACAGTTGATGGGATTTTGCCATCTGGTGCACTCACCTTCAAGACGTGTGTCTAGAAATGCAGACCTGAGGGCATGAAGTAATATCTGGCACAATACCTCAATGCTGTTGATGCATGTTTTTTAGGAAAGATGAGAAAAATCTGTTGTGCCTGGAGTAATAAAATAAATAAAAAAATCACCTTAGCTTGGGGTGAACTTGCAAACCATGCGCAGAAAGATTGCAGCTAAGATTGCTGTGAGTTTTATATTTGTCAGTATTCAAATACATACAGTCGAGGTAGCAAAGCCATTTGAGGACATTCATGCTTAAATATAGACATACACCTCTGTGTTATGAACAAAATGACTGTAGGTATTTAGTCCATCTCTGCAAAATATAGCTCAAATTGGAGCTGTGTTCTTTCAAGTATTTGTTTAGAAGAAGTCCTTTGTTGAGCTTCAACAGCTAAATAACACATATTAACTTCTAGGAAAAAAAAAACATGTTTAGAATTAAATTGTCCCAAGCTCCACTGGCAGGTTGTAGTAGATTTCTGATTTGCAAAGTTTTGCTTTCTACCAGCCTAAATTGTCATCTTGGGAATCATTAGTAGACCTAACAAAGATTCTCAGGCCTGTACAGAGTTAGTAAATTAGAATCAAAATCAATAACAGGAGAAATCTGAGTCAATAAAATGTCTTTTACAAGCCTTAGAACTGAGTGTTCTACTTACAACACACACAAAAAAAAACATAGATGTATCGGATCATTAAAAGTACTCCCTTTTTTTGCCCTTTCTATTCCTTCAAAATATGCCTTTTGTGATTAACTTTTATTCTTTAGTACGTTTTTAAATTAATTTAAAATTCTAATTTATTATTTTTCCAGCATTCAGCAGGTTCTGTTTTCCTTTAGTACCTGTTGATATTTTGACCTAAACATAATTTTTCTCAGAAAAACACTGAACCACTAATTGCTCTGATGTTTGCTTTTGATGCATGCACACCATAATGAGCCAGCTGATTAGAAACCTGAGTACTGCCTGTGACTCGGACTTTTCGTTTCTCACAGATTCAGTCTGAATGCAGCAATTTGCAGACATTTTGTGAACGCTGTACCTACCCTTATTTAAACAGAGAACAATTTTGTAACAAACAGCATCTGTGAGGGTTTATTTGTTTTTAAACTGAACATTTGGTGCACTCAGGAATCTTTCAAATTATACAAATTTCAACTCTAATGTCCCTGAGCCAATTGGGGGAAAAAAAAAAAAAAAAAACTTTGTGCAAAGAAATATCTTTTGTCTGATCTCTGTTTTCGTCTCTTTCAGCCACCAGACTGGGACCTGAGGCCTTCAGATTCGACAGTGGAGCTGAAGCTACAGCTACTAGACTGAGTGACAGATATTACATCCTACGACCAGAAGTCATCGAGAGTTACATGTACATGTGGAGATTGACCCACGACCCCAAATACAGAGACTGGGGATGGGAGGCTGTAGAGGTAAGACCAGTAAATTAGAATTAATACCGTTTAATGACCAGGATTTGTATTTATTATTAATATCACTTTCTTCTGGAATGTAATGGTTCTCTTGCTGGACATCTCTGGTATTTATTTTGAATAAATGTAGTTATGACTTGTAGCAATGCAACAAACTTAATTGTAGGAATAGCTGAAAACATCACAGATGAGCTCTGTTTATACAAAGATATTACACACAGATGGAATCCATGTTTTGAATTACAACTGGGTTTATTCCTCATGCTCAAAATTGAATTGAAAAACACACCTCTGACCGGTGCTACACACTAGTAATTTCATTTTATTTTTAATTGGGGGGATGGAACAGAGTGCAATTTTTTTATCTGTACTGCTGTCTTATTGGTGGACCTGCATTATCATTTCCACGGTTCTCCTCGCTTATTATGTCAAGCCCTTTCAACACCCTAATTTATCATCCAGCAGCTTTCTTCATATTGTGTGGCACTATACATTAGGTAGTAGAGCAGACAGTTCTGCCACCAAGAAATGAAAGCTGTGCAGGAATCACCATTATTAATGTGGCAATAGGCAGGACATTAACTGCGGAAAACCGTAGCACGCTGTCGTGAGAGTTAGCATTAATTTAGCACTCACAAGAAGAGGAAAGATCAGGCTGACGGGTTTGACAGGGCTATAATTATCAGGCACAAAGGTTGAAAGCGGTGTGCAACACTTCTGCTCAGGAACATCAAGCATTAACACGTCAGGGTCTTTGTTAATTAGCACGTATAAGCAAGCCCTCTGTAGCAGGGATAATAATGAGCTAATCCGCTTGGCTAGCCCAGCCGCTCTCCTCTCACCCTTGTCAGATTTGGCATTACTTGGACCTTAGTTGTGTTGCTGGCTTGGTGCTCATGTTTTATCCTTGATTTTTTTTTTTTTTTTTTAATACATGTGAATACCGTTATTGACCTAAGGATTTAAATTTTGTTTCAAGTAACATCAGTGGAATGAAGCATGTTTTACTCTTGCAGTGAAGGCTCTACACAGTGAAAAACGTCTAGGTAATTTAGTCATTTAATGTGACCGACCAACATAACATAGCACCCAATAGTGAAATAAACAAGGATGCATAATTTTCTACGTGTTTGTACAAACAGAAGAACTGAAAAATGTGTTATAGATTTGGACCCAGCCCTTTTTAATCCCCAAATGATATATAGTCCTACCAATTGCCTTCTGCAGTCATAAACCTGTGCAGTATTTCATGTAGGCATAAATGCAGCAGAAATTAAACATTTTGGGCTTTGTGAAGGAAAACTAATCACTGCTGTAAAAGTTGGAGCAAGACTGGAAAAGTCCTATGACTGGGCTGGAAGTTCACCTTCCAGTAGAGCAAAATAACTGGAGCATACAGACAAAGCTTTGACTGAATAGCTGAGCCCAAGACTTGAAAATTGATTTTCACAGATACTCTAGTCATTCTGACTGACTTTGAGCTATCTGGTAAAGAACAGGAAAAAATGTGTTCCTAGATGTGAAGCTGATGTGATGTGAAGCAAGGAAGCTGGATCCAGACACCCAGCAAACTTTTTATTTTAAAGATTTATTTTTGTTTCAACTTCATGACAACCTTGTGTTGGTATTCCACATAAAAATTGTAATAACATCAATAGAGGTTTCTGGTTGTGGTGTGAATGCCTTTGCAAGGCACTATAGAGATCAGAGTTTGGTCTTGTCATTTACCTGTTCCTTCCTGCCTTTTGTTAGGCTCTGGAGCAGCACTGCAGAGTGGAGTCTGGCTTCTCTGGGATCCGTGATGTTTACGCCCTGACAGCCAGCCACGACAACATGCAGCAGAGCTTCTTCCTGTCAGAGACACTTAAGTAAGTCTCGCTTGCTTTTTAACTTCCCATTGCTGGGAGGAAGGTTATTGTAAGATCTGCTTGCACCACCTTTCATCTGCATGAAAGTAATACAGGGTCAGATCCTGAACACTGGGGATTCATCTCTACTTCTTATCTGGTCTGCCTAAGAAGCACGATCGTGCTTTGAATGAAACAGTCACAATGTCTGCTTCAGAGGTTAATCTAACTTTTAATCAGATACTTTTTACCCATCAAGGAAGGTTTAGTTTCAGCTGTTCTTATACTCCAGGCATTAAGGTACACAAACCAGTCAGTCTACACCAGCATGTAGATGACAAAAGCTTATCCTTTTAAAGAGAGGGGCAGTGCGAATCTTTCAGGTTAGTAGTCGCCAGAGCACCACTGCCTTACTCTGTGCTACACTGCTCCTAACATGCTCCTTTGAAAGTTAAGTGACTTATCTAGATTAAGAAGAAATCACAAATGATGAATAATTGATGTTTTCCAAGTAAGGGCAAAGCATTGCAGCTCGTCAGCTAGGAGGGAGGTTTTTAAACGTGGTCAACATTGAGAGAATATTCAGCCGTGAAGATGAGACAGAGCCGCTGCAACAAGAGCTTTTTCTTCACATCATGGAATAAGTGGGGCATATTAGTTAAAGAATGACAAACCAGTGCATCAGGTTTCATGAGACTACATTACAAACCACTTAAGCCAACTATGAATTTTCTAGACACTGGTTTTTGTTAGTTACTT
Source organism: Poecilia latipinna (assembly GCF_001443285.1). Classification (NCBI taxonomy): domain Eukaryota; kingdom Metazoa; phylum Chordata; class Actinopteri; order Cyprinodontiformes; family Poeciliidae; genus Poecilia; species Poecilia latipinna. The sequence goes on from NW_015112721.1 coordinate 464,655, forward strand.
ATTCCTTTTTTTTGCTAATTCACACCCAGATATGGTAAATTTCTTTACATCAGGTTATTCTGTGTTGGTTGAGCATTTTTTTAAAACCCTTTTTCATTTTGCAAAGCTAGCTATCTTTTTCCCTTAAATCATCATTTACTCAGGTTATTGTTCTCTGACATTAATATAGTTTGATTTTAAAAATATTAAAGTGTCAATCAAAAAAGAAGGAAGCCCAGCTCTGTTTGGGGTATTGTGTTTAAAATGCAACTGTTTTTCTTGTTTGTTCAGGTATCTTTACCTGCTTTTCTCTGACGATGACCTCCTCTCCCTGGAAGACTGGGTCTTTAACACCGAAGCCCATCCGCTGCCCATCATCCGTAAAAGCTGTCTGCAGGATGAAGCAACAGAGGAAAAAACTGTCTCTGAATAACACCACTCAACGACTGAGACGGTTACGGACAAATCTGCACAGTTCATGTGCACACAGCCACATTGCAAACACCAATTCAGTGCAGATTCAGGGTCTTTTAAGGAGTGAGTGGTTGACTCTCAGTTCCTTTCCAGAAAAGGATGTTGTCGTTTTATGCTGTGATTGTATATCCTTTCGCCGGGGTTCCTTCCTCCTGGCACTTCTTTTTTGCGGACAATCAAAACAAACATGACTTTCATGAAGAGATACCTTTTTCTTTCCTTCTTTCCTCTGTGAGGAAACCACTATAACTTACAGACCCAAATGTATGGGAGAAGGTTTGAACTATGGGCCATACTGTCAGAGAGCTACAGAACCACTTGAGTTTTGCTCATCATTTTAGTTTACCTTTAGTGATGATGTTTTCCCTTTAGGCTTATTTCTGGTTTTCCTTCGTGAACATGTTGCCCAAAGGGTTTTCTTTTTTTTTGCATTTCTATTCCCATCTTTTAAAGTCAAGTGTGTTGTTGAAATGTAAAGAAAGGAGGAACTATCTGATGGGAGTTAAATAATGTACAGATAAACACAAAATGTGACTCAAATCCACCTCGAAACTAATGTTGATGTCATGTTTCTTACCGAAACAAGGTTGAATGAATTTTTTAAAGGACAGAGATGTCAGGAAAGAGGCTTTGTCTTATGCATCCAGGGACCACATTTAAAAAAAAAAAATATGTTTCCTGTCTATGCTCTGGTAATTTTATTTTCAACAGAACGTTTGCTCGGCCTTTCACAATAAAATGGAGCACTCTCCATTTGTTCACTGTAAAAATAAAGCATCAAGAAAAAAAAAAGTCATCTGTTAGCCAACTTCGGATGCCTGTTCTGTTGGGAGTTTTTTTGCCTTCACGTACATCCATAGCGATGTTGCAGGCTTTTCGGCTGCAGAGACGAGCTTTTACTTTCCATCACTGTTCTGTTAACGGTTGATCTTCTGCACAGTCGTGGAGTGAATGTGCTGTATATACAGATGAAGTGAGTGGCACCTGTATGAGCTTGTCTTGACTTTAGTTTGTGTCTTTTTTTTCTTAATCTTTTTCTAAAACTTCAGTGGTTATTTTTGTTCTGGGTTCTCTTTGATTTGCTTCCCTCAGGTGTTTCAGTAAAAAGAAAAATCGACAAATGTCTAATTTTAAGTCTAGTTATTGCTGATATTAATTATTGTTATTACTTATTCTTACTGTTTGATTTTACTTTGTTCAATATTTTCAAATACTGATTAAAAAGAAACTGTGCAACTTTGTACATTTAAAACAATCAATTGTTGTGTCATTAATATTGATCGGCTTGTTTGCTTAAACTTGCATTTTCTTATCAGTGTTTAATAGCAGGAAAATAATCTGCAGTCAAACAGAAAAAAGTGCTACTCGGCCGCCATTTATAGCTGCTTCCAGCAAACTAATCGCAGATTTAATTAAAAAGGTGCTTTTTTTCGTTGTTTTGGAACGTTCCAGCAATCATGACCAGAAAATGACTAACGGTGTTTAGCTGCTGCACCGCACGCAGTGTGACAAGTCAACAAAGCGAGACTTAATATCATCCGCTCCAAATGATTCAGCTACAGCTGCTGTCACCTGAATCCTAATTTCATCGAAATACCTTCAGGTGATTTCACATCCACTGTAAATGCTAGAAACATACATTATTGCCATTTAATTGTAATTTGATGATGTTACCTTTCAAATGTCATGGATCCTGTATAAACTGTTTAGCGCTACAAGCTCAAATTGTCTATTAAGGAAATATTAGCCACGTTACATCCTGCAGCCAGAATATGATTACAATATTCTCCATCAGATAAGCTATGCTAATGGGATGATGGGGCACAATGTGCATCATTACACATCTCGACTGATGTTTAACAGCACAAATGAGTCCATTTAGAATCACCCACCACCATCAATTTTTTCCCCTTATTAGATCGGCGTTGTTCCTACATTATTCATTAAGCCAAAGCTAAATTTGTCAAAAATCACATCTAAGTTTGAAAGACACAAGTTTATCCCGCATCTGTTCTGATCACTACCATCACTTTTCCATTTTCTAGATATCGGGTTCAGTGAGCCTTCTATAAAAGTCAACCCAGCACTGAGCCTCCTATTTAGAAAGACTGATTGCTCAATATCCAAATAATGCATCCCATTCCCTCCACACTGTGCTGATAACTGGAATCAGGCCATTTTCAGCTGAACGCAAAAATCTAAATCAGTCTCATTCTGATCAATTGATCTGTCGTACGCAAGAGCCTTAAAATCACGCTAAAATCTCTTCCACAACTGCTGGGTGTGAGTGCTTCTACTGAGAGGAAATTATCACTGAGAATTTTTTTTAAAAGGCATGTCGCAGTTCATTGAGGCTGTTGGGGAGAGCAAAGCTTTTGGCAGACACCAGGAAGGCTTAAAATGTTTCATCCTCAGTCACGGTAAGGTTGTATATTCTCTTAGGAATACAGAGACCCGTCTACAGTTAAAATCAATGTTTGTTGTAAATGTAGAACAACATGCTAAATGCTTAAACATGTCGACTTTGAAATTTATTAAATAAATATACAATAAATTAAGCTGCAGGTAAAGTTGGACATTTTTAGTACAAATTGTATTAACATTACCAAAACATTTCCTCACAAAAAAACATGTATTCACAGGGGTTTTTTTTCCCCCATGGTGTGTTAGCTTGTATGGAATACAAGTATTAAAACAGGAATGCCAAAGAGGCTAACTGACCTAGAAAAAGCCCAAAAATAAATAATTTGAATGACACCCATCATACATCTTAAAGGGAAATTAGAATTAACTAAAATGAAATCAAGCAAGGAAAAGCTTTACAAAAAATAGAGATCAGAAATTGACTGATTGGTGCATCAATATTATACAGTTTGAGCTCAGGCTGCATCTCTGGTTAGCTATAGAATTTCTTTCACAAGTGGCATTAGACCACAGAATCCACAAAGTCTTTGAAACAAGCAATTTAATCTAGGAATTTGTTCTCTTGCTTTAATAACAATGGCTAATCCTAACCCTCAACTGAGTTTATTTCTAAAACAAACAAAATATTAATACTAGTAAAAATATCTATTTTATTCCCTGCAATTACAATCGGATACAAAAAGTGATTGATTTGCATTACTAGAGTGTAATATTTATATCAGAGGATTGATATACTATTAAACCCCTTCCAATATTAGCCTATGGAATGAATGCAGTGGTTGTGTTTATGTCTACGAAATTGTAATTTGACCTCTTAGAACAAAGAGTCAGTCCATCACGTTTTTGTTCTACCTTCAGACTTTATCACAGATAACAGCTGCCAGCCTAAACAAAAAAAACTGCTCCCCTTAAGATGATTCACCTGACAAGAGGAAAGGAAAATGCCTGAATATAAAAGCATTAAAGTAAAAGAACATACAAAACTGACATTTCCAACTTTCATCCACAAAACCTGAGGTGATATGTTTTGAGTTGTAACATCTTTTTTCATTTCAACTTCTTCCTGGTTACTGGGTTTTCATGTAAACTGTGGCAAAAGCTCAAAGTACAATAAAAATTTGTACTGCATCTATGATTTGCATTTAACCTGACATTTGATCTGATAAGATCTCTTAATCTTCTCTTCAAAGTTCACCTGCTTGGCGCTGTCCCGGTGCTCACTTTAGCTGTTCAAGAACCTCAGCCAACACCAGCTGCTTTCAATCATAAGAACTTCAACATCTTTGCTTTGCTGCAGCTCCGAATCAAAGCTTTTATCACTTCAGAGACAAAAACAGTAGAAGATAAAGGCAAAAGGAAGTTTAGCTTTGTGATGTGACAGGTTTAGTCTCTTTATCCCTGGCATCTCAGCTTCCTACCTCCACCTTTGACTGATCTCAGACACCTTCCTTCACAATCCTTCAGATGTATTCTGGGAAAAATTTTAATATCACACAGTTTTCAAAGCAAAACAGCTCTTAAATGCTGCTATATGACAAAGTTAGTAAATGATATCACAATTATTGAGTAGAACATCTCATTCTTGCAGCTTAATTTCCGAGTGCTAAATTTGGCAGGGTAAGGAATAAAACCCTGAAATTGACAACTGCAGGTCACAGACATTTTTATGGTTTAAGGATAATTCTGAAAGTTTGAAAACAAAGTACAAAAGGAAAAAGTTAATTTTTCTCTATATTAATTATTAATTATAATTAACAATTATAATTATTAATTATAATTAATATAGAGACATTTCTGATGGCTTAAGCTAAGTCAGACTGAATGTGCAACAACTGCAAACATAAATGTTTGTCTTTTGCACATATTCTCAATAGGATTGAGGTAGGACTTTGTCTGGGCCACCAAGACACGCATATATTTCGATCTTAAGTATTCAAATGTAGCTCTGGTTGCATGTTGGGGGTTGTAGTCCTGCTGGAAGGGGAACCTGGAAGGAGAAAAACCTGAAGCATCACAAATCCACCTCCGGTTTCTTTCAGAAATTCAGACTTTTCTTATGAAAAAGAGTGAACTGCTTGCTGTAATGGATTTTTTTTATTTTATCATAACCATTAATGTCTGATGAACAAAGACATGCTTGAAAGATTTACTCCAGGCCACATAAAAACTTGTGGCAGTATGTCCCATGCTATCATCTAATTTTATGATTATTAAAACTTATGCGACCATTACCTCAGATTTGATTAATGGAAATGATAATGCTTAATCAAGCTATGCTGTCTTTTAATATTCATATTCAATTATAGACCAACTAGATTACTAATAGTACTGCTTGAAGCTGAGTCTTGGTTTCATTATCATAAATCTTGTTAAACTTTTCTGTTAATGCCGAATGACAGATTAAGTTTATTCAGCTTTTTTATTAGACAAACAGTGTTCGTCCTCTCCATGCTGAACAGGTGCCTCACCTCTCAGACAGACTACTGTGCAGTTCGAGTTTGGCCTTGTCAGAACATCCAGCTCCTCTCCCCACTGCCAACACATGAAGGTCTTCCAGGTTGCTCTCATCTGCTACCCCAAACACCTTGTTAGTGCCCAGAAGGGAACACAACTGCATAATGAGCTGCTAATACAGCTAAAAATAAAGCATTCAGCTCAGAGGTCAGAGGCAGAGGGGCTGAAAAACCATCGACAAGCAGGCAGCCCACGCACATCCATAAAAATGTTGTACTGTAGCTTTGGTTTGGATGAACTTTATGCTCAAGGCTTTCACATAAAGGTCACACCAGAGGTGACTGATTTACATTTCACTAGTGCTGCTATTAAAAAATAACCAACACTTTGGAAGGATTTAATGAGAGAAAAAAAGAAAAATCTCAGCATAAAAAAAAAAAAAAACTGATTCAAGAACTGGGCAGACAATGTGTGAAAGGACAAAAATGTCAAAATCCAGAAACGCAGAAATGCAACAATTTATATTTATTTATTCAAAACTTCCAAATGATGCATGTACTGAATCTAAAAAACTGTCATAATTAAGATATTTCCCAATATTTAAACAATTCTGTTCATATCGTTTATGTGACGAAGTCGTTTTGAGGTACATCAATAAGTCATAACTCCTGGCAAACTTAGATTTGAAACATTCCTAAAAAAGATAACACAAAGGTGTATCTATTATATTTTTGTTTTTACTTGCATAGTGTTTTTTTTAATGCTGTATCCAATTGTTTATATCCTTCTCAAACTTTGCTATTCTCAAACGTATTCATAAAATTACTTTTTCCACATTTCCACTGGTATTTTAATGGTTTATCTTTCGTGATGACCTTCAAGTCTGAGGACGGAAGGCTTTGTTGACATCCCGCCAAAACTGAGTCACTTTCAAAACTTAATATAATTTCAACTCAGTTATTGTTCACGGTCGTAGTGAAATTCCGGGATATCATACATCAATAATGGATCTTGATTTAAAGCATAGGGCCGTTTTTAAAAAGTAACTATTTGTGCAGAGTTCCCCTTAGCTTACATGTCGTTGCTGGGTATGAGTCAGCTGTGTACTATAGTCTAAGTTATTGATCCCCTGTAAAAATCAGCAATTTGTTAATAATAAATCACTGGCTGTTTGAAAACTTTATTGGTGGCAAAAATACATATACGCATGGCTCTGCACGCTTGTCTTTAAGGTAGGGTAGCATTGTTCAAAACCAAAGGCAACAGCAATGAAGGTTCAATGTGTCTGTTGGTAAAACAGCTTTAGAGCATATCTGATGTACCAATTAAACTGCAGAAACAGTCAAATGCACTTTAAATGGGTGGTTTAAAAACCTCACTTATTAACTTGGAGTCAATGCAAAGTACATACTTTTCCTCCAAGTTTGATCTAATTATTCAAAAGTAAAATTAGATTTCAAGTTCCAAAAACAAAATGGAAGCATTTTAAAAGCCCTCAGTGCTCAGTAAGCGCTGGCAGCAGGCTCATTGTTCCTGACGTTTAAATCAGAGACGTGTGGTTTAAGTGAACCATGTTATTATCCATATTTTAAAAAAATAGCAGGACATATTTTCAGAGCATTGGTGTAATAACAAAAACTCAGTGATACTTTGTTTTAATATGCCCATGCTGATGTTACCATCTTTAAACAGAGGCCCAGCCTTTCTGTCAATTAACTATTTTAATGTTTAAAGGATGTAAAAGCCTCACTTGGGGAGTAATTTAACCTAGAAGCTCATTCAAATCTAATACTCATTGTTACAGCTCCCGTAGCATAAATATTAATTTGTCAAAACACATGCGGTATGCCACACAGCACTTAACTCTGCAGAGATTTACAGCTTTGAAGATGTATGGTTTTGTTGGGGGGCCTCTTTTTCAGATGAGTGAAACACAGAAAATCCTGTCATCTTTTCTTTATACCAGTTTAATGTAAACACATTTTACTGATGGAAAATGCTCTGCTGCTTGTTGCATTAAGTTTCTGGATCAATCTGTCTTTACTAGGTTGAAGACGTAAAAGCACTGGGTTTTGTTTACTATAAGGTTTTTAAATTATCCAGTGTGTTTCTGGTGAATCACACTGCTCTGGCAATAAAAGCAGTATTTATTTTTTTTTTTCTGTGACATTTTTGTTCCTTTGAGACCAACAAATGAAATGTCATTCTTCTCAATTTTACCAGGTTCACAGAAGCTGTCTAAAAACAGCAGCAATCACAAAACCTTTCACTATAAAAAGGACCATGTGCAATGGTTTTATAGCACTGGGACATAAAAGGACTTTAAAAACATGTTATGTTTGAGTTGCTGGTGTTTTGTTTAAGACAAGCTTGGAAAAAGAAAAAAAAATAGATTTTTTCATGCAGGAAACACCCGAGTAAGCAGGAAACTAATCTGTAAATGTGGATTACATTGATTTAGAGCAAATTATAAAACAAGAATGTGGCCAGGTGTGTGCCTGTTATTCCTGGTAAAATGATAATCTTCTAGCAAGTAAATAATTTTCGTGAAACTTCAAGGTCAATCTGCTTTTGGCATCACGTGTTTGACAATATGTTTTGATTCTGACCGACTTAAATCATGTAATACGATTCCCACTTGATATTTCAGCACTGAAGTTTACCGCTCGGATGCTTCGAACGTTACAATCTGCAAAGTTGGGTTGTCAGAAACTAGTAGCATTTGTTAACCTTTGGAAATGAAGACAAGTTGATGTTCATATAAACAAACCCAAGAAACATTTGCAACACAATAAAATGCGAGTCTACTCAAACAACAAATCACCACATAACACCTAAAGTAGTTGTAGTATGAGTTTCCAGGCAACATCACAAATAATTCAACTCCAAATACTCAGCAGCTGCCCCAAATATAAAATTCAAAATATTTTTATGCAATCACTACTATCCTGTATCAAATATTTAAAAAAAAATAAGCCTTGATCTTTTCTGTGACTGCTTTAAGTATTTTATAAAATGGTACTGAAAATGTGATTGGACTAGGCTGCTTACACATAGACTGTGGTTATTTTTTTAAAAGCTATTTTATTCTTTGCGTTTCCTGACAGCAGAGCAGGCCTGCACCAAGCGACAGCACTATGCTGTGCTCTGCACAGCAGTTAAAATGTATTTAGCTTGAGAGCAGTGCTTGTGACAACCTGGTACATGTCCACAAAGACCAAGATGAAGGAGAACCTCGAGCTGTTTCAGTATCTGGACCTTTTAACATAAGATAGATTGTGACCTAAATTAAAAGGATGTTAGTTAGAAGGACATGTTTCACCATTTGGGAATAAAAGAGGATTTAAAAAGCAACAGACATTACTTGTGTGCTTTTAGATTGGAAAAACAAAACAAAACAAAAAAACTTAACCCCTCATTAACATAATTTTATGCCCTTTTGTGCCCTGTGTAATGAGCTGGGATGATGAATGAAAGTTGAAGTTTACCCGCTAGCATCACCCCTCTGACCTGGTTTGAAAAGTCAACACAGAATCAAATTAATGAGTCTGTGTGAAGTGTATCTTAGGTAGGAATGTCCTAATCAAATTTGTTTTCTCCTTTATACCGAACCAAGTTATTTTATTATCTTTAATCAGGGAGATACATTTTCTAAGGGACATGCTACATGCCATAAGTATAATAAGTTGATAAAACATTGAAATATTTATGACTGACAGCTCAGTTGGTCTTCAGAAGTCTGAAAAGCTTCAAATGACCAACAATTCCTCCTCTCAATATTTTGTTTCTATGATAAAACACTAGTTTTGTAATTTCTTTAGCCCCATTTATCATCCTTTGAATCTTATGTCTTCTTTTTAGAGTTTAAAGTGATTCTTTTTACCATACTCATCTTCAGAGTTAGCTAGGTAAACTCTTTCACCATGTAGTTTGATCACCATTATGGGAAATGGGTGAACAATTTGCAAGAAATTAAACTGCCTCTATAGAGTTTGTTTAAAACTGTTTCAAACTACTGACATGGAGTCGTTCAATAAGTTAGAAAGTGCATTCCTCCGAGGCTCGTTTGTCAGATTAAAGGCTTTTTATAAAATAACCTTCAAGCAGGTATTAAACATACTTTCCATGAATTATTTTCATTAGGCAAGCATCGACCTTGCCTGCTGCTGGTGGTTGGATGGGCTGGTGACTCTGCTGCATGGCAGCCTCGCATCCGTCAGACGGCCTCAGGGCAGCTGTGGCTACAATGTAGTTTACCACCATCAGCATGTGAATGGGTGAATGACTGGATGTAGTGTAAAGCCCTTTGGAGATAAAGCGTTAGAGAAGTACAGGCCGTTTACGATTCTCATTTATTTATTCAGTGGGTCATTATGTGCCATCAGTTGAGCACAGTTAAATGACAAATTGACAAATATTCCTCTGTCAGCTTTCTCAACTGATTGACTTCCAAATATATGTTCTATATTGCAGAAATGTCTGCAATATAGAACAGATGTACAAGCATCATGCCTCCCTAGAATAGCTTAAATTCTAAGTTCAAGTGTTCATTGGAAAAAGTTCACTTTTCACTACATTGGAAAACAATGATAAATAGCAGCCTATACTCATCTTGATAATCTATACAGAAATATAGAAAACATTTCTATATATTCTCCTGTTTGTTGCAGTCCATCTGCCACACAGGAATAATCAAAAGGAGATTGGTGACTTTAATTATACCTTAAGACTTATTTACATACTCGATCGCAGTACGGCTTAGTTTGGTTGGCTTATTTCTGCTCAGCGTAATATCAAACATTAAGACTGAAAATAAGATTTGTAGCCACTTAGTTCAATTTCAATAGTGCTGGTGCTATCCAGGCTGTTATTCACCATTTTTCATCTACATTTTATTCTTCAAAGTTGCAAAAAAAATTGGCTGATACTATTTTTTAGATTAATTAGAAAAAAAAGTTACTTGTGGCAGCCATAATTCTGTTACATGCCGATTTATGACAAAAGTCTATATGCAACTAAAAAGGCAACATATTTACATATATACCAGTTTGAATTCTGTCACTGCTTTTTTCTACAGAATTATACAAATGTAGCAAATTCATGTTTAATGCTCCACAACACTAAGTTGAAAAATAATGCTGATATTTTAGCAATTAGTATTAGTACATGCATATCCAGTGGTGTGTATCATGAAAGCCTTGATCGGGACAGTCTCAAATATGATTCTTAGCAGAGTCAATTAAGCAATTATATGCTCCATTTGACCGCTGACCGTAATGTCCCCAGCAGCTTTCTGCTTCAGTTGCCAGAGTGTTGCTTTGATCTTTATAGTTTGTTTGATTTAATATCATTGTGCTGGCAAATGACAGCCTAAGAGCTGCAAACTTTCAGTTGGAGAAAATGGCTTGTTTTTAGCTCTTTATACTGAACTAATCTCTCAAAAATCTGTGAGGTTTGAAAAATGTTAGGTGTGGCTGAGGGAAAAATTGAAACCACAGTTAAATATAAAATCAATTGCAAATGTGTGATTCATTGTTTTAACATGGCAACAGGTGCAATTGTATTTTAAAACCAAACTATATAATATTTTGAATCTCAATTTCTGCAAACGGCTACTTTAAAATGTTAAAATAATTTTACTGTGCTGACCTGCTCAACAAAAAGACGATTTTAATCAGTTTCTAGATCATATTTGACAATGAAAAATCACTTAAAAATCACTTAACTGACACTGAAGTTTATTTGTTGCGTTATTCTGATAAGCGGAATTTGACTTTTACTCATACTTATGCAAAGATGTAATTAAAAGTCTAAATTGTGCAGCAACACAATGTCAAACAAAAGAAGCATAACTAAACCAGCTCCTCAAAAGGCTACAATAACCTTTCAAAGTCAGTCCATTCATGACTTAACATCTGTTGGATGTTGGAAGTAATTCTTAGATGAAACTCTGAAAAGTTACTGAAAGGTTTTGAGTTCGGTCAAGCATTCGTTTACATAGAAAAATATTTTTTATAAGTTTAGTTGTAAAAACACATGACAGCTTTGATAACATGGAGTTTTAAGTCCATTTCATCAAATCAAATAAAAAATTAGATATATTTGAAGCTTGATCAAGAAAGACTGTAAATGACATTGGTCCATTTAACTGTATTCTTCCCCAGAGGTCACTCCAAATCATTTGCTCTTCCAAACTGAATTGGATAATAAACTTTAGTGGCTTTACAGATTTCTACCTTTTTCTTCAATCATTTATTTCCATGAAAACCTTTTTCTAAATTTGGCTGATCAATCCAATAATAGAAACCAGCCCAGCTACTTTTAAGTTTGTTTTGTCTCTGGCTGTGAACCCAAAGGGCAGAACCCCTGTCTGAGCACTTTGGCACCAATTTGTAATCAAGAGAGCTTTTTGAGTATAAATATCTACTCGGAAAAATATTTGCCATGCACATGCATAATGTTAAAAGTAAATCAGAAATAATGAGCAAAGAACGGTGTGCAATCAGGTGCTCTTTAAAAACAACAACAAAAAAGAATTTTAGACTGAATGCTTTTTTCTTTAAATTCATTAGAGGCTTCCTCTACTCTGAAACGTGAACCATAAAAGGATGATGAAAGCTTTATAAATAGCAGCTCCCTTCTGATTTCTCAGCTCTGTATTGAAAGGGAGAAAGTAGAAGTTGAGAAGGCCTTCATTCTTTAGTCTTGTTCCCCGGTTTAGCATAGGATGCTTGCAGTAAACTACCAATTAATGATGAAACTATAATGCTTTAATTAAATTCCTTACATTAAAACTCTTCACATATGCCCAGTGCATCATTGTGTCACAAGAGTCCCACTTGTGTATTAAACTGTCAAACTTGTACACAATCTGAAAACTTAAATTTAACAGACAAAATGGTGAGAAATTATGTTTCTAAATATGTTTGTTAGGTTTGTTTCATGTGGAAGAAAAAACTATCCTGGTATAGATATATTCCTGGACAAAGTCACAATCACTCAAAATCACTGATGCCTTGTAAACAAATTGTGTGGTCTCTGTTGATGTTTTTTTACAGGCATTTGTTTCATTTGTTCATATTTATATTGTAATAAATATCAAATTAAAATGTTACTAATATTAGTTTGATATTTTCAGAAACTCAATTCATTATGTGAAACTTAATTACACACCGACGTATGTTGTCAGATTTTCCACATACAGCCAACGGAAACACGACATTTATCTGCATCAGATGGTAAAAAATGTTTTAATAGAGAACTATAAAAAAGTCATTTTGTTATGTGATATTCTGGAGGATATGCGTGTTGGTATTAGGGTAGACAATATAATTTATACAGATAGACATGTTTCCAAAAAAGCTTATTTTTATTATTTTATGAAGAAAATCTTGACAATTTAAGACAGAAAAAAAGAAAACTCTTCCTCCAGGACATGCCCCAAGTTAAAAAGACTGTATCTGACTTATAAACAATAAGTCCCATTGACCAAGGTCATATAAATATGTGTATTTAATTTTGAGCAAACCCCTTAAAAGTAAAAGTTTCTCAACACTAGAGTCTGACAGTAGAAAATGTCGAGATGTCGAAAGATTTAAATCATCATTACCATCCCTATCAAACGAAGTTGTTTGTAGCATTGACTTATATAGTGCAGCAAAGACATCAGATCTTATTTTCCGTCACAGTGGACACATTTTTTAATTAGCTGCTGTAGCTCTGACAGATGTACCACCAATCTCTCCTGCTATATATTACCCAATTTTCCACATTTTTTTCTGCCTCAATGATGAAGCTTCAAAACTCAATGAGTCACTGAGGAAAAACAACTTGTCCTTGCCTGGTCTCTCCCTTCTTTGTGTCTTTGTAAACATGTCAACAGCTCTTTTGTGGCATTTCCAGCAAGTGTAAACATTGGATTTTATTTGTAATGACTTCCAGAATATACATGAATTTTGCATTTCCCTTTACTTGTGATAACACATTTCTGTCTTTGTATTTATTTTGCAGTCTATGCTCTGGTAGCATTTACTCTATTTTACTTATGCTTTTTTTGTTTTTGTGTGTTTATTTCCAGAACATGCACTGCATTTTTTGTCCATATACTTTGCTTTTTAAAACTAAAGTGAACTGAACTCTTGCAGAAAAAATACAAACAAAAAAACCTTTACTGAATATTTCCAAAAAAATGTTTGACCAGAAGCAGGCCATTAAATATGTGCCTCATTATTTGCTTGATAGAAACTACTTTAAGGCTAGATGAGTCATACAGAAATGGTTGTACAGTCATTAAAATGCAGCAGACACACACTCTCTCTTCAGATGTAATTAGCAGTGTAACCTGTCATAACAGATGGACTGGGAATAGCTCTGCGAGACAACGTCCTGTAGATTAATGTGTCTGCTTCTCTCCTGGTTAATGTTTGTTTGCTTTGTGTAAATGGCCCCACTGCTTGATGACAGCCAACAACAACACAACTGGTAAAACCTCAGTTTTGTTCAAATCTATGTAGCAGAATGATGTTTTGACTTTTGGATCTCAGTCAGGGTGAAAAATAATGAATGTATAAAGGAACGTTGGTCAAAAGAGCCAAAAATAAATACACTGACGAGAAAAAATAAGCTGCAGGTTATACAGAGAAAGAAATGGCCAGAATATCATTCACATGCTGAAAAGATGTACAGTTATAAAAATAGCTTGATAAGCAAGAAGCTGGCACATCTTCTGCAGGTACCAGAGGGCATTGATGGTAGCTTTGAGTTGTGAAATGTGTTAGATGGATGCGTTTGCTGGAGCATCCAGTCCGTCAGAACAGTAAATGAAAGCCACATAAGTGATGTTTAAAACACTGACACCAGTAGACGCTATCACCAGCACTTGAAGGAGTTTAATAGATGTTGCACTTATGAGTTGAGTTAGAGGGCAGCTGGTTGTGTCATGCAGTTGCCCAGTGTGTGGGACACACAGATGCTAATGATGGCGCCAGTGAAAATGAGTATCAAAAGACAGTGCTGGAGGACATTCGTTCTAGATTCTTAACGTGAATAGCATTTTTTTTTTTCCTTCACAAGGGCGTGTGTAGTTTAAAAGTAAAAAAGGTAAGGATAATCGCCTGTAATTGCAATGTCAAGACTGAGCCAAGAGATATGTGGAGAGAGATATTTCTAAGGTCTTATAGACTGATAAGGTGAAAGTGACTCTTGACAGACTGGACTGATTGGCTTGTGTGGCTGGATCAGTAATTGGCACAGAGCTTCACTTTAACTCAGACTTACTTTTGACTTAAAGTGAAGATGGGGTAATCATAAGGGCCGGTCTTATAGATAAGCTAGCTTGACATTTTCAGGCTCAAGATGGACTCGTATCAACCAATGCCAGTCGTAAGAATTTCTTTACACCGTTTTATAGGACAAAAGGTACATCTATGGACAGCAGCATGGTTATTTTTAAGTAACATTCACACCAGACCTGAACCCTACTGAGAATCTTTGGGATTTCTGAAATTGGAGACCTGTAGTGAAGGGAAGCAACTACCTCAACAAAGTCTAGGACATTATGGTTGATGCTTCACAAAACGGACTGTCAACAGATAACCTCTGATGATATGAACATATCTCAGTCATTCACAGTTGTGACAGTAATCTTTCTTTTTGCAGTTTTTTTTTTAAATAAAACGTTAACATGGCAGAAATGAAAAGCAATACCTTAAACTTTTTAGTTTGTTTTTGACTGCCACAAATATTAATTTGCACCCTTCTTGAACACAAACTATGAAAAAAAAAAATGCTGGAGGTCCCTTGAAAGTCATGTTTTGGATTCAACAGAAACAGAATCTCCATTTATACCAATGTCCCTTTTTCTGGGTCCAAGACAAAATACATGCTTTTTGTTCCCGGAATTATGTTGCCAATTCTAGTTTTCATGTATTTAATTATTTGGAGAAAAAGATAGTATCCAACTTGCTAATCATCAACAATCAGACATTCGAAGGAAATTGTCCATTTCTGATCTTGGTGCATCTCTGTAAAAGTACTACAAAATATTCACTGAATTAATTGTTCCATTCTGATACAACACAATCAGATCTTTGGTTTCATTACAAAGTCTTGTAAAGCTAACTCTTGCATTTCTGAAATCAGTATGAACAATTTCCTCCCCAGACAGATGTTTTCCTATCTGGTATGTGAGAGCTGCACAGGGGCTGAACTTCAGCGGCGAGTGATTGAGGAGGAGCAGATGAGCTGCCAGCTTCCATTACACAGCCCATGTCGCCAGGTATCCGCAGTGTCATTCAGAATTTAGAGCACAGAGTCAGCAGCGACATCTCAACACGAGACAGCCCGTCTGATTTAAAAATGGTTTCCTTTCAATTAAAAGGTGAATAAAGAATGTGATTGAGTGCTCTGTGAGTAATGATCTGACATCAGTTTGATCCGCAGCAGGACTTAATCACAGCTGATCATCCCAGTTCTTCCCAGTATCCGTCACACTGCTTTATGTACAATAAATTATGTTCGACTGCATCACTCAAACCTTCATTGGTGAAATGACATTGGGCAAATTAAGAACTGAAATCAACTCGTCTTCATTTTCAATATTTTTCCCACACTTTTAGTTATTAGTCAATTAAAGCAAACCATTAGAAGAAACGCTCCCAATAATAATTCCTACTCACTTGTAGGAGTAAAAGGGAACTGTGTCTCCGTTTCAAATGCAGCAGAAATGTAAACACACACACGCACAAACACACACTTATATCCATGTACTATTAAAGATGCACTAAATGTTTGACTTTTATAAATTCTATCAGTACCTAATAAATTAATGAATAAATTGCTTCAGCACCAACATAATAGTCATAACATCTTGTTAGGGCTGTAGCACACAATTACTTTCATTATCATTTCATCTGTTGACTAATTAAAAGTGTCAATCAAAATCACAGGGTCCAAATTAGAGTCCACAGAGGTCTTATTCTGTCTTCACACCAATAAAAAATAAGACAGCTTGGTAACACTTTATTTGAAGGGGTGTGGATAAGACTGACATGACACTGTCATAAACATGACATAACATCTGTCATGAACATAAAGAAGTCTTTATGAATGTTTATGACAGTTGTCATGAAGTGTCATTCGGTAAATAATGACACTATTAATGCAAAGTTGCTCTAAAAGTTGCTTTGAAAGTCCATTAAAAATGCCAACTTTGCATTAAATTATCATAATTTACATAATCATGCAACGTTGGCATTTTTAATGGACTTTTAATGCAGCTTTGCATTAAAAGTGTCATTATTTACCGAATGACACTTCATGACAACTCTCATAAACATTCATAAAGATTTCTTTATGTTCATGACAGATGTTATGTCATGTTTATGACAGTGTCATGTCAGTCTTATGCACACCCCTTCAAATAAAGTGTTAACAGCTTTATTTTGAGCCCACCGATATACTATCAGAGGATACTGCAAATAATCTAACGTCACCCGGAAGAACAAACGTGAAGCAGATTTCAAAATAGTTTTGGCTGCATGTGGTTAGACCCTGATAACATTGAAAAAGTATTTTGGACCACTGATAAAATATCAATTTATGAAATATTTTTTTCTTACAGATCCCAGCTCTGTAAATATGGTTACTGGCAAATTGGTTTCCCTCCTTTAAAAGTGAATTCTGGACTTTGTCATAAGTTCATGACATGCTTTGGAAAATAAAAATGACTTTATGGACATGGTAATAAAATAAAATAAATTAAAAAATTTTTAGAAAATGTCTCCCATAAATCATCATGGGAGACTTAAAATCTCAAATGCTCATATCTTTGTAGTTGGGCTTTTAAAAGCTAATCACACATAATTCAGATAATCTTCAAATTGATGAGACAATAAAAAAATAAATAAAAACACACAAATGTATTGCCTAAAATATTGCACTGAGTATAATTTTGCGCTGCCAAAAATAAATTTCTGATGGTGCTTGATTTTTTCAAGCTCAGACTTTCATGCACAAGCTGAGACTTTCCATGGGATTTCAATGCAGCTCACATCCACAATGATGAATGAATGACAATACATTTTTTTATATACAATTTTCCTACAAATATATTGTAGGAACGTAAAAGGTTCGTCATAAGATAAATATATATGTTGTAATAGTATGATATTGCAGGGTAGAGTGCCTTCTTCGGTCTAGGGACAGGTTTATGTATCTCGGGGTCTTGTTCATGATTGAGGGAAAAATGGAATGGGAGATCAATATGTGGGTTGGTTCGGTGTCTGCAGGGATGCAAGCGCTGTCCCGGTCTGTAGTAGCGAAAAAAGAACCGAGCTGAAAGGCAAAACTCTCAATTTCCCGGTCAATATACCCTCCTCTATAGTCAGGAGCTCTGGGTCGGAACCAAAACAACTAGATAGCGGATACAAGCAACACAAGAGTCATGGTGAGAAGTTCACTCCACATAGAGCAGCTGTTCTTCTACATCAAGAGGACTCGGTTGTGGTGGCTTGGGCACCTGGTTTGGATGCATCCTGGATGTCTCCTTGGTAAGCTGTTCCTGGGGTGTCACACCGACCCAGAGGAAAACCAAGAACATGCAGGAGGGACAATGTTTCTGGGTTGGCCTGGGAATGCCTAGGGATTCCTCTGGAAGAGCTAGGGTTAGGGTTGGATGGGAATTACATTGTTCAAATGTTATTTTCTATTATGACAGTGTAGTGATGGAAGAAAGTTTTCACATTATGATATAGCTCTAATTTTCTTCTGCCTGCATGGCAGCTCCATGCTTCCCGAGTTTACTTTGTTTTCTCTGTCACTCATGTTTCTGAGGTTCATTGTATCCATTTGTCTCATTCATGGGATTTTGCTCCGTTTTGCGTTTAATTTTTTGCCGTTTCTGTTCAGCCTTTCTCCCTCATTAAATCCCCTCAGTTGTCTTTTGACAGAGTAAAACCAACTGTAGGCAAATCCTGACGACATTCTCTCACCTGTTTCTTGATGCATTAAAGCAAACTCTCTTCAGCAACATCTGAACACAGATAAACAGCAGTCCAGCTTTTGAGGTCATAATGAAATGGATAACTTTATGATTAAGTGCATCTCCCAGAAGGACCTTCACAAGTCCACAGGGACAGATAGGATAATCATGTTTCACTGATTTCAGAATTTCTGCAACCTCTAGTGTCATATAACCTTACAAAAAATAAAAAATAAAAAAAATAAAAATCAATGGAGGTCGTCCATCATGGTCATTGTGTCGATTCTCCTATTGCTGCATGGGAAAACAAGGACACACAAGTAGTGCTGTGCAACACAGGAGAAATCAATTTTGACATATTAATGGCGGTGAAACAGAACACCAGTCCTCTTAAGGCAAATTAATGCTGCCCAATAGATCGACGCAATTTAGTCATTCAGTAAACTATAATACGTTTTCACATGAGGTTCATTTGTCAGATAAAAAGTATATATTAGTAAATAGTGTATAAGCTGGTGGTAAATGGAGGTAATATCAATGCACATTATATCTAGTTGTACTATACGTACACAAAATTCACACAATCCTACTTCAGGAGGTGAAAGTAAAATAGACTTGATGCTTTTTTTAGGTTATCAGAATTGCCTACAGAACTCATTAGTGAACTTTCTCCATCATCTGCAACTTCAAAGGGAGTACAGTTTTTAATGAACTAAACAAAAATCAATCAGATTTCAGTAAAAATATTCATGAGGGCACATTTTAATCATCACTTAAAATTGTTATACCCCATACTCCTAGACATTAGATAAGAACTGCCCCAACATTCAATTTAATGCCCCTTTCACTTTCAATCACAATTATCAAAAATAGTTAGCTTTTTGATCAAGTTAGATTTTTTCCCCAAGTAAAAGGCCAAAATTAGACCTGCTCCTGATAGTGAAGTTGTTGCTCAAGAGTAAAACATTTGATCAGACAAAGTATTTTGTCACTGCACAGAGAAACCTTAATAGTTCCTGGACAGAAGGCGCATGACCAGATTGCCCACAGACAGAATTCACCAGACAAAACGTCAACGTTCTTCTGTGGATACCCCAGTATTCAGAAGAAATTACTATGGAAAATCAGCTGGTTGCACTGAAAAGCAGAAAGCATTTGAGAGGACTCAAGAGATCATGGAAAGAGGAATCGCTGGAGATCTCTGCATGGTCCAGAATTAAAACGGAGAAAAAACTTCAACACACTTTTTGTGTTATGTAAAGTATTAGCAGCAGGAGTTTTCTGAAATTTTCAAGGCAAAGTTAGAATACTGCATTTAAAGACCAAATTATTAGGACTTTTTACACAAAGGGTACAAATGACTGGAGAGAAACTGGAATTGTTCTGTTACCCTATATATAGTCAAGTGCCTTGTTATGTCCAATGGCATCTTGACATTTGTGGGGGAAAAAAATTCTTCCACCTGTGCTGGATTTCAATCAAAGGCTAGTTGTGTGTGTGTGTGTGTGTGTGTGTGTGTAGGTGTGCGTTTCCCTTTTGCCGTTTAAAAACAAATGCCCAAAAGGATTGAAGAAGTCTTTCTGATATTATTGAATGTAGAGTCTTTAGAAGAAAACCCTTCGTGCCAACATGATTCAAAGAAAGAAAGTAGGAGCAAGAGCAACTTGTGTTATTTCTTTAGCCCCCCAAAAAGTTTTAGCAACAAAAGACAATTTCTCTTTTAAAAGAAAGTTTATCACAAATTTGCTTTTAAGTTTGTGATAAAGTTTTACTTTAGAAGTTGATTACCTGACCTCATATTCCAAAGGTTTTAGAAAACACTAGACAGGCAAAATAAAGATCAAAAGAAGCTTTCTAGCCATATTAGAATGCAAAAACTTTGTACTATACAATTACTGACAAATATTGTGCTTTCAGAATGTATTTCTGCACTTGCCAAAAAAATAAAAAATGTCTTCAACCAGGTTGTCCATAGCTGTCTGACTTTAACTAGACCATCTGCTTCTACAGTTGAAGGAGTCACAGCAGTATTTCTTAAATTATCCACTACAAATAAAAATGTTGTCCAATAGTTGATTGAATTTTTCTCAAGCTATACAGCAGTACCCATGTGCAATGTGAACATGGTGATGCATAATGTGAAGATCTTATTGAATTTGAAGTCCAAATGCATTCATGTGTCCATGGTTATTTGTCCCGTTTGTCTCCGTGTTGCCTTGTTATGGCCTTGTCACTTTCTCAGAGTGTGCCCTGACTTTTTCCTAATGACTGCCAGACACAAACCCCAGCTCCCCCATGACACCGCAAGGACAGGTGGGTTTAGACCCTGATGAATAATAATTTATTTCCTTTGTTTCCAAGTGGCACATTCACCTGTCTGCTTGCTACAAATAGTAGGAAAACAATTTCTTACCACTTCCTGAGCTTCTCTTGTACTAAAAGGAGATGCAAGTCTTCTCTTTGCTATTGTCTCAAAAAACCTTGTTTGTTTTAGTGTAGCTGTAAGATGGCTGCAGTTGAAAAACCACAACTTGTTTACCATTTTTGCTCCAAAGGGATCAGATGTAGAAAATGGTTTATTGCTTTTGTGAGTCTCGCTATGGCAATGTTTCTGTTTTCAAACAGTAATTAGGTAAGATGCTCTAGTGCAGACAGCTATGGCTCTGTTGGGTTGAGAACAACCATTATCTGCTCCATGTGAGGATGATGTTAAATAGGAGGTCAATAAGGCTGTGAAGAACAGCAGGGTTTCTGACTGGTATCATCTTTCTGCCAGGACCATCTGCACAGTTGGAGCAGCTCTCCTGCATCTGTTTGCGAGTTTAGTCTCACTTCTGACACAACACATGCAATGTGCCTTTCTGTCCCCTGGCAAATTCTGAACCTTACACTCTGAAGGTAGCTACATCTGTGAAACTAATTATCTGAATCTGAGTGTGATTGATTTGCGCTACAAAAATTAAAAGATTGTCTGGTCGATGTGAAGGTGATGTACTTGGATAAAATGAATCCGATGAGCAGAGCTTCTGGAACCGTTTAATTTCCTGGAAATATCATTTTTATCCTGTATGGTTTTTTTTAAAGATGTAAAATAATTAAAGTTCGTTTGTTAGGTATTGAAGCAAAGAATGCGATACCAGAGTTTAAAGATAAAGGTTTTATTTTTGCCTAACCCATAGAGATAAATCATTTAGCAGAAGAGCTCACAGCTTCGATATGGTTTGGTGGTCCTGAGCCATTCTAGGACACCATTTGGTCCATGGCTCAACCTGCTGGGTAATAACACTCCTCACTCTGCTGCTCCTGCACCCTCGCCATCTGGGAATTTAATGAGCCCAGATCAGCCTTGTTGATGCCAACCAATTGCAGAGACTAAACTCTGTCCCCCTGGTTAGTCCAACCAGCATGAGTCAGTGGTTTCATGGAAGCACAGATATGTGTCTCATACAGTGAGTTAAACTGCAGCCCATTAAGACATGCATGAGAGAGAAGGAAAGACCATAATCCTAAAATCCCACCAACACACACCTTTTTATATTATGTTGATGTATAAAAGATATACATCAACATAATATAGTCCATTAGTAGTTGAGTATAATGACTTAAAAACTCCAGTGGGATGTTTAGAGACAAAACTCTCACCCATTACTGAACAGGCTTTCAAATGTGACTTTGGTTCTGTTAATCACCTGCATATTAGCATGTCACTATGTACCGCTTCTCTGGTGTGGAACATCCAAATCCTTATGACTTTGCAGAGTTTTCCTAAACTTATTTTGTTTACTTAAGGAAGGACACCTCACATGACACTGAGCAGTGGGGAAGAAGGCAATTTATGGCTACATTTTTGGTTCAAATACATCTGTCGAGCAGCATGAAGCAAAGAGATCAATACCGTATCTGTCTGATGTTGTGTCCTGCAGTTCTGCGAGTGCTTTTGCCTCAGTAGTAACAGTTGTTGGTTGTGAGCACACTGATGGTGGTAAAACCCTCTATATGATCAAGGACTTTAAAGCAACATGCTATTCCCATAAGACCTCTTTGAGGATTTGTAAAAGCTCTCTGATGCAGATCTTCACTATTCAAGTAGAATTGAAAGAAAAATGTGTCTCGTTATGGAAAACCCAGAGGAGTTAAGCTAAACGTGTTCTTTTGGAAGGGGTATGTAATAGAACATGCATTGGCAAAGCCATTATTTAGTTGATTTTCAAAATAACCATCAGTCTCACTTAGCGCACAAGGAGTTGACTCAGAGTCGTGCAGCTCTAACAGCATGGAGCAGATGGACAATTTAACACCAATTATGTCACAATATTTCAACACAAAAATGTGATATGTATAATGATAAAGCAAAAAGTTGTAGAACACTAGTTAATTTAAAAATGTTAATGTTTTTGCACCCAGCAGAGTTGAATAATTTTACAACTTGGCAAAGACCAGATCCCTAATACTGTAATAAAATAGGGTTAACTGAGGGTGCACTCTTTTTACCATGATTATTCAAGTTTTGCAGAAAGGATTTATTTTAGTAGCTGAAGTACCTTAAACTTGCAACACTTCTTGAGCCAGCATAAAACACAGAAATGATCACTTTGATATGGAGCAACAAATATAAAAACATGTACAGAAAAAGCAATGCAAGCATACCTATTGAACTATCAGTTCATCAAAGTGGAATGGTGGGTTTTTGCATGGATGAATAGTTGTTGCAAACATCACAAGGTACAGTAGAAGAGTCCATATTGTACCCAAAAGAAAGTTATGAATGCTATAATTTTCTTATACCATTCATAATTCTTATACAACCATAAGAAATCCCAAGCAGATTTCAAAGGTAGCCAGCACACCTCCTTGCTTGCACATGCCCCTGCATTCTCCCCTCAAACTTCCCACCACCTGCTGGTAAAAACCTATTTCATTTCTACCTATAGAAGTAGGTGTTCTGTGTTTCTGTCCTCCTGTATGAAAAGGGGAAAACTATGAACCCAAGTAAAAAAAAAAAAAAAGTATCGTAAAATAAAAGGCCAAAATGAAAAAAACTAAAATGAAAATGTGTAGAATATTGGCCATAGATTACTCTAACTTTTATGATGGTAGTCATAGAAAAATCACTATTTCTGGAATCCTGTTATTTGAAAAGGAAAAATAGTTATTCTGAAATTGTAAGGGGATTTTTATTTATATGGCATTAAGCTACACAGTTATTCTTGGGCTACATCCAATGTCTTATGCATCTAAACTTTAAATTAATCATTTTAGTAGTTAAAAGGGAAAAAAAAACAACAACAAAAAATGATTTTTAACACCGGTGCTTCATGTCATTAGGCTTAAAAAAAACATTCTAAAAAAATAAAAAAATTAAAAAATGTTGATCTACATGTAGTTTATCAAATTGTCCCTCAAACCTCATTGACTGTTACTAAAATTATGAAAACTAATGGTGCTCATCAATGACTGTATGAGATTAGATCAATATGCATTTTGATAACAAAATCTGTGATTTATGGCTTTACACACGGATCAAATGCCATTTGTTAAAAACCTTTAATTTGCTTTCAAGAGAAGGTTTTCTGCTCCTTACAGGCATGAACAGACTGCAAACAAATGTGAGAGAAGGAACCAGAGAAGCGTTGCAGAAATGTGCAGCCCGACAGCACAGTACAACAGGAACTAATTAATTTCCCTGAGGTTCTCTTAGCGAATGCCATGCAGATAAAAAAAGCTGGCCTTTTAGTTGTCCTTTTGACCAAACAGACTTTGTCAACGCAATTTAATTACTTCTTCATTGGCCACACAAAGGCTTTGTTTATTGAGGTTCTCCATTTTATGTACCTTTGATTCCGTTTTTCATTTTGCGGCACTCGCCAATTTCACCCGCAGTGGCAACCGGTTAATGAGCGGCTCCATTTGTGGCTGCTGCTTTTTCAAAATACTCTGTCACTGCCAAAGAGCTTTGTTCCCCTCCGAGTTCACATAATGTGCCCTTTAGGAGACCATAAAAGTGTGCACTACAGTCTGCACTGAGGTTATCATCTCTGTCTGTACCTCTTGCCAGCTGCGACTGTAATTAACTTGCACTGATTGAGCCATCAAGCTCACTCGACGTGTGTTCCTGCTCATGTGAGCTATACAGAAGAACCAACGTGAAATACAAAGCACACTGCTGCATGGTTGATTATGATGCTGTGATTACATTCTTTTTTTGTCACCTTTGTCCTTTAATCCATACAAAATTCATGCAAACATCTTGCTGTATTTGTGCCTCTTTACATTTTCAGATTTTGCCAGGTAAGAACCAAAACTTCCTTGTATTTTATTGAGATTTAAGGTGACAGACCGACCTCAAATGTCCTAAAGTACACATTGTCTACAACATATCACAAAAAATGCATTTTGTCTGGCAAAAACTCCTTAAATCTTTTTAGTTATAAATACTTCTAAACAAACTGTGAACTAGAAATAAATTGAAGAGTAAGAGCTTAATTGTAGAACAAAACGATGAAGCATAGCTGTGTGTTTGATTCAGAGAGTTTAAATAAAAAGTAATTATCTAATATCTTATGCACTCATTGGCTCAGTGGGAAGCCCCCTTCAAACCGATTGGTGGTCTTCCTTTCATACAAAGATATTAAGATTTTAAAGCAAGCGAACGCTTTGTAGTCTCCTGCAACACATGCTATTTCTAGCCTGGGGGCTCAACTGGGTTCACGATAGATTTGTGAGTATTACGTCTTGGTAAAATAGTCAAATAAATTAAATGTCTTCTTCAGCATGTTTAGAAACCAGCTTTTTCACTTAAAATGTTGTGCTCACAAGCAGTGTATGAACTCGATGAATTCATGGAATCAAATAATTTAACTTAATATCCCTAAAGGAGACATTGTCGGTGATGAGTTCTTAGGGCGTATTCAAGCTATTCATTAGAAAGTGTTTTACAGACATTCTTCAAAAACAACATTAAAAACATCAGTTTGAGTCCGAACCGATGGCACTAAAAAGTATGCATGTAACAGGATCCCTCAGAGTGTATATTGTACATAGATACTCTATATCTAAAACAAATGCAGTACTCACGGCTCTGCGTTATCAGAAGATGTATGAGATGAAGCTTAAGATTCAGGGCATTGTTTGGGAAACAGCAGGGAATGAAATTAAGAGAGACAGCAGTGAAATGAATCCTGGTTGGCCTCTCGCTCCAGTTAATCAGATAACAACCAAAGGCAGCAGAGCATGGTGGAATCTGTCAGCTGGAAGTTACAGTCCTGAAACTCAGCCACAGAAAAGACAGAGAAAGCACACAGCAAACATTGCTGGCGGTGGACGAGTACGAGTGTAAGGGCATTTCATTTAATCATTTTTGATATGGGTGCACCAGCAGGTGTCAGCAAAGCAAGTGGTAATTATGAAACAAAGCAAACTGCCCTTTAGATGAATTAATTACAACAACTCTAAAACTTTTTATGCAAATAAATCATAAATGTGAGCAAATAAATGCAGCTTACTAATGACAGCTATTTGTAACCTTCTCTGCCTTCACATACTGTTCCGACTTATTCATAGTATAAAAACGGTTAGCCGTTTCCTTAATCAGAATTATTTATGCCAGTCTCATTTGTATTTTTCTAAAGAGACATCAACGTTTTCTCCTTTCCACTGACACTTTATATCGGTAGAAACTAGATTTATAACAACTAGATTTATTTATTACAAACTAAATGAAGAGACCAATTTCACTTTCCAGTAGGACTTGGGTCCTGCCTACACTGCCTAAAGTATCAATACCTGCTTTATTGACCACAGCATAACTGGTCAATAAAGACAAGACAAAAAAGAACACATAAATAATGGTGGGGACCTGAAGTCTCCAGTGTCGCAAACTCATGAGAAGGAATTTTGAAAATATTTTGTAGGTGTAGAAAACAGTAATTATGGATCATGTGCAGCATCAGACAGAAACTACCTGATGTGTTGATGGACTGGCAGCTGTCTGCCATGTGATATCAGATCTGTTTGCATCTGCACAACGCCTGGGTGGTGCCTGTAGCCAGTTGTCTAGATCATGTCAGTTAACTCTGCATTTCCTCAGCTCTTCAGCCTCTTTTCCTGTGTGCGTTTATACCCATCACTATCAAATAAACATGTTTCCATATCTATTTTTTTGCATAAACCACTGCGTTTTTAACTCTAAAGCTGCCTGTTCCAAGACACTTTCTTTCCTCACTGAAACTGAGGTGAGATTTATAAATAAAGCTATGATAAACATGAGCACACTGCAGGTAACGGCATCATTTATGTGCTAAACTGCTGAATCCATCTTTCATTCATGCATCCTTTAACCCTTCATTTTTATGTAATACCATGCATTTCTCATGCCTGGCAGAAAGCAAAAGCACTTCAAACTAGTGTCAGTGCTGACCTTTCTTTTGGAAATTGGCCCACATGCACAGTATATAATGATGAAAGTGTGAGTGTGCATGAGTTTCAGTGAATATTTATGGGTGTGTATGTGTGCATACTCAATCTTCACAAAAAAAACGGAAACATGATCAGAATGCCATGGTCATTACCTTTCATTTCTACAGCAAAAAATAACAAAAAGCTTTACAGAAATCTATTTGCAAAAGGTCACACATGCCAGTCCTGCACTCTTCACTTTTATTTTGTAAAGCCATCCACCATTACCATCCACCACCTCTGACAGTCTCTGGAACATTTCTCGTGAGACAAGCAGAGTCTGTCTTGCTTTCTGAAGCAGGCCCAGCGAGCCGCTATCAGCCTGTCACATCCTATCTGAGTTTGTGCCTTCTTTATTGGAGATGGAGACAGAGTTTGGTAGAATCATGATCCAGCAGATTCTCAACTCTTTAATGTTGATAATTGGCAAGAAAAAAAAAAAAAAGAATACGATGAACTGTTGGTGGTGCTTTTTCTGTAGTTTTAGGTTTTTGTTGCATGTGAAATGTTAAAATTTACAAGGTTTGTTGAGTTGTTAAATTCTTCTGGGTCAAATGAAGACAAAGTTGCAGTTGCTCACTCTTTACAGAGAAAAAAAAAATCCTGAGCCCTGATATTTCAGTAATCCTGTATATTTTGCCAAAGGTTCCTTGTCATACAAACGTACCCAGGATTAGCATACTTCAAACCTAAAACATATTTTAAATGGTGGGTGCATTACAGCTTTAGTACCTTAAAACATGGAAAAAAAAAATAAAATAAATAAATTAGGTTTATTCAGCATCTTGTTATGGTTAAACTATGTAGAACACAGGTGTACTTAGAGGTATTTGTACAACCAAAGGTTATAACCCAGGAACTTCCAGAAGTTCAGATAAAACTTTTATAAATAATCTGTGAAGCAGGACCATGAACGACAAAAATCAGAATGAGCCAATCAGTAACTGGCACTGAACTCGGCTAGTGCTGGATCGACACACTGGATTCCCAGAAACTGCAGCCACTGGCTTCTACCCACAGAGTGTTTTTGGACAAAACTGTAGATGCTTTTGCTGAAACCTTTAGGAAATCAAAAAAGAAAGTCAAAATTTGGTTTAGACGATTTATAAAATAATCCTAACCTTTCTGAGATTAAAGAAACTTCCAAGTGTAACGTGAAATTTTCCATGACAAAAAAGATAATATTCACTTATTTCTATCAGTAAGCCCTTTCTGAAAAATGTAAATTGTGGTTTTGAAGAAGAGAAACAGAAAACCTTGGTAGAAAAAAGGACCGCCTGAAAAGCCAGCTTAATTCTTAAATCAAGACACAGCTTGAAATGCTCTGCCCTTTCCATTTTCTGGAAGGTTAATGGAATAAGGCCTTATTTAGACTTGTTTCAGCAGAGAGAGGCTGGGCAAATAGGAGGCTGATAATGTAAATCTTTGTCATCAGTAAGTCTCATTTATTTCCCCAGCTCTCTCCTAATCCCCTCTCACTCCCTCTTAATTAGCTAAGCACAAAAGAGGAAGTGAAGTTTATTTCTTTTGAAGTAAATCTACTCTTTCACAACATACCCTCATAAACAGCAGGGCCTTACAGTGTGCATATATAATTGTCTACTAGATTATCAGGCAAAGAGGCATAATCAGACCAGAGAACATGCCTTAACTGCTTTAAATTCTAGTGGCGTTATTTATTCTCTGAAGTATCTGTGTGGCCATGGAAAACCCTTCTCTGAAGGTCTCTAGGCATCATTTGCTCTGTGATTTTATATCACTGCCTCCTGAGCTGCTGTTCTTCCCGATAGCTTCCATTTTATTATGCTACTACCACAAAATGTGAGGACATTTCACAAGTGAACTTATTGCACATCCCATAGTCATGATGGGGTAACCATTCTGGACTGAGCACAAGAGTGTGACACATTCTTTCAGAAATCTTTGTCGAACCAGCTTGATTTTGATGATTGTGATTTAGAGCTAATGAAAACCCAAAAAGACAAAAGGCAGAAATTTTCTATAGGATCAATAAAATATTTGCTTTAAAACAGAAATGTCCCAGCACTTTCAACATTAGGCCACGACTCTCTTCAAATTACTGCGTTAATTCAGTTCGACACTGAGCTGATCAGCCTGTGGCTCTGTTGAGGTGTAAACACAGTTCTGGTTGATTTAAGCAGCCTTCAGCTTGTCTGAAATAATAACTCCAGTGTTTCTCATCTTTTTGAAAATATTTCATAGATTCCCCATGGGTTTAAATCAGGGGAGTTTTCTGATCAGTCAAGTACAATAACACCATGTTTGTTACAGCAGATATTTTTGGTTTTGGCAGTGTGTAGGTGGAAAGTCTGACTGGAAACTGAGATCCTTACCTCCCCAAGTCTGGATTCCTAAGCAGATGGTATCTCTAAAGTTCCCTAGTAATAGGCTGCACAGGATTTGGACATGATAACGCAATAAACCAACAGATAACATGGTTCTTGTAATCACTGCTTACTGTTGACACCTAAAATTGGACCTCAAGCAGCTCATCTTCTGAAGTCTTCAGAAGATGAGCACTCTTCACTCATCTTCTGTGACATCAATTTCCTAATGAAATGCTATATTTACTTTGCAAAGAGGGCTTTGATTATTGAACAACAGTCCAGTCCATTTTGTCTTTAGTTCAGGTAAGATGCTACTGATTTTGGTTCAGGAGTGGTATAACAAGAAATTTGATAGTTGAATCCCACATTTCTAATAGGTGTGTGGTGACTCTGGCTCTATAAAAGACTGAAACATAAATCCTTTCAAGGTTGCAATTTACCCTGTTGCTTGTGCATGTTCTTTCACACCATAATTTAGCCTTCCACTAAACATTTTATTACAGTCCTTGATAAAGCACTCTGAATAGACAGATTCAGAAAGACCTTTAGGACTTTCTGACATAAAAGTTAGTGTGAGCCGTCTTTGGCAGTCAAATTAGTATTAAGATGCACACATAGAGCACAAAATATATAGTTCATTTTCTCATAAACATGAAATTTGCATATTACGCAATGGAAATCGGCTTCCTGCAGTCTTGTCTAAACCGTTTGTTGGTTTATTTGTAAAGAACTCTCTTTTGACCTAAACTACAAATCAGCTCAAGCATTCAAACGTACTTAATATAAAAGATTATAATACACATTTATATACTATACTATTCCACTACTACGCACATAGAAAGCTACATTATTACTTTTTTTTTTTTTATGTAGAAACACAATGATTTTTGTTCCATCAATTCTTGATATTCAAGTAAGGGGGAAAAAAATCTAGAATTAAAATAGGTGTTTTATGCACAAATCTACTTTTTGAGCTTCATATCATGTCATAATGTCAGACATACTCATAGTATGTCTGATGACAGAATGATAAGTAGTACAACTTATTTATGCATGTTGAAAAACAAATTTTTCCCATGACAGCCATACAGTCCAACACTCCTAAAACTGCTAAGCAGTGAACGGATAAAATTATGTCACACACAAAGTTTGTTTTGGGTTCTTGAAAGTGGCAACCCTAACAGTTATTTTAATATGTTTAGTTTGCTGAATAATAGACCATGAGTTGACTTTTAGATGCCTCTGTTGGAAATCTAGAATTTACAAGTGTTAGTGAAATACTGGAAGATAAAGTCATACTTTTAAGATAACTTATTTGAATTGAAGATAATTTCATGAGTTTCATCTCTCTCCCTCTCCTCCTCCCAATTCAATTTAATAAACAGATTATTCCAACATAAATTTTGCACAGCATATACATCTTGTAAGTATTTTCCTCCTCTACTTCATTGCTTCGCTTCACCGACACCAATTCCAATTTGCCTCATCTCCAAAACATGTATATGGATGGCTCCAAGGTACCATAAAAAAGGGAAAACATACACAATCAGCCATTAAGTACTGAGGGTTTGTAGATTCAGACTATGAAAAAGACTTGCATCTCTTCTGTGAGCATCAAATGGCTATAAAATACATTCAACTTTAATGGAAAGGCTTTGAATCACATTATGCAAAAATTGCCTAGTCTTAGTTGGCCTGCAGTCACAATGGTGGTGGCAGTTAGTGAACTTTGCTTAAGAATGTAATCCTGCACAAGCAAGAATATGAAAGCTATTCCTAAAACTAGGCAGGAAATCTGAAAAATGTTGCATGCTTAGGCATTTTTAAAATATTCCAAAATTAAAAACTAGTGAAACAAACTACATGTATTAGTCCGTAAACAGAGATCACCTATGTTTAATTTAATGCCCATATAAATGCGTAAATACTTGGAGTAAGCACACTCCTGAAATTCCCAATTCTTGGTAAACTTTCGATGACAACTGGCAACAACAAGTTAACAGGACATGAGAGCTTTGGCAATAGGGTGGGGACAGGAGGAAAATTGCTTGAATACTACAGCAGCACATAGGCTAATTTACTGTAATGATAACACCTTTGAGGAATGAGCCCTACTTGGTCAATATGCAAATATACGAGTGACGCCATTCTGGCCAGATCTGGAGAGCAGAGTTCATGGGTGTTGGAGGGGCAGGGATTTTCTGGGTTCGGCTTGGAACCCATCGATGACTGCTTGCAGTTTTAGCTTAATTTAAAATCAGATATATTTAATAACTGGCAAATGCCTCTTTGAAACTGACAGATTCTGAAGATTTGTTTCCCTTCAAAGAGCTATCAGCCCCATCACTAGTATCATAGCCACAAGCTAAAGTCCTAGCTCCATGACTAGGAGGGAGGAGCAACTGACAGAGCCGTAGGCCCAGGCTACAGATTAGACGGTGCTCTGTGCCTTGGAATTGTCATATTTTGATTTGTGGATCCAAAGGAAAGCCCAAAAGGGACTTGCATTCATTTATGCATTATTCTGTTGTGATGTATTCTGTCTTTTATGCTCATCCAATATACTTCCTTCCCAGGCAGGAGAGATTGATGGTGGTTGTCATCCCAGGATGACACATGGACCCTGTGGTAAAGTTTGTCACTTTGCCTGTATCACCCTAAACTCCCCAAGGTGGCTGCCTCAAAATCCACATCTCTCAGCAGTTGAGTTCAAAATGACGAGGCTGCCATTAAAATCCTCTGCAGCTGGATTTTCTGGCTGCTGTCTACTCATCAATGATTTACATTCACCCAAAGCTTTTAATCATTTAGTTTTGTTCCTACATACACAAAAGAACTTGGAAGGTTAGAAGCTCATAGTCTCAAAGCCCAGAAATTGTGCAGCCATTGGTGATTGATTAGAATGAATGAATGCATAAATGTATGAATGTGTGCATGTATGTACACATTCATACATGTGAATACAAGTACACAAAAATACTAGTTTTATTTTACTGGTTGTAATATTTGAAACCTTTGTACTTTATAAATCCATCTTAATCCTTGAAGCCAAATCAAGGGACATGGATTGCAGATTAGCCATGGAAATGTCTATGCATAGAATAATTAGGAGGCCATTTTTTACCTGTATTTGTCCCTATTAAACAAAATTTAAAAATAAATAAAATTGAATGAAATGGGTGTCAGTCATTGTAAAATAAAATCACATTTCATTTCCTCCTCAGCTTTAGATATGGCATCAGAGTTCCTTGAAGGTCACCACACCTGCAATTCCACACCTGCCCAGCAGTCGTCACTGCCTAGTTGTTCAGGTTAGTTAATATGCAATTAAGGTTTTACTGCACCCGTCATGTGAAACAGATTTGGAAAACTTTAAGACATTCAAATTTGTTAACTTGTGAAATCAGAAGTTGCAAATTGCTTATTTTTCAAGTGTGTTGATCTCCAATATCTAATAGCAGAAGGGGATGTGGGGGCTTTTAGGGTGCTAACCCAAGCCTAGTAGAGCAAAATTCCTTGTGCAAAGTTGACTTTTTCCATCCTATACACATAAATTGGAAGATTGATAGTACATGATGAATTTTTTTTTCATCTGCTGCCAAACAAGCATTTCTGAAGAGTTTAAAAATAAAGGAAATTAATAACTTTAAACAGCATTTACATTTGAATGGGAATCAAAGGCACAAAACATGCATTAGGGATATGGCTGTAGTTAGTTTAAAAGGCAGGTTCAACATATATATATATATATATATATCTTGACTAAATTTTAAATTAATAGCCAAAGTGATTTCAAAAACAAAGAAGTGTTTAATGCAAAGCAGAGGTTATACAATTGTCTTATTTTTTATCTCAACTTCTGGCAATCAAGGAAAATTTGCAATTTAATTAGAAAGAGAAAGCAAACATGAACCAACATGCTTTAGTTGATAGATTTTATGTAAGCTTGCAGAAGCAACCATATCTAAATGTTTCATTGATGTGCTCCTTTCTCATCCATCTATTCACGCTGCAACATCAGCTCTCCTTGTGACTTTTGAGCACAAAACACCTCCACCTCCTGCGGAAAATCTAATAGCCTAATTGATGACTTGAGATAATGCCATGGCATGCACAACGCAAATCACGTTAGCAATGAAATCAAGGGTCTTAGCCTCAAGACACGTTGTAGATGAATTTTACATAAAAAGCATTTCCCATCAATCTTTGAAAAGGGCAAATTTCAAAACATCACCATGTGGCCACAGGTAACATGTTGTTGAGCAGAATTAATCTACATTTTAACATTGCTGTTCAAATGGTTCATTTGCTCATTTCTTATAAATGAGCAAATTGTTTCCACATGTGCCTCATACACTGGGAGAGTTTACATGTCAGGTAAAAGAAAATTATACTCCCCCCCCAAAGCAGATTATTTAAATCATAACCAGTTTTTAAGATGAGGTTTTCTGTATAAAAAACATTTATAAGCAGCTGAGTCATCACACATATTTACATAGATTTGAATTCCCTTTACTGTGTTTTGAAGGATGATGAGTTTCTCCTATGGATGGTCTGTCACCTCCATCCTCATTCAGTCCGTATGTAATCCATGTAGCTCATCTGTTTGCTCTTTCATCTGCAACCTGCCTCTTAGCAATTACTTCTTTTAAAACGCTGCTTTACCATATATTTGTTCTTGCCGTCTGCAGAACAGCTCAGTCACATATGGATGGATTCCTAGAGACTGTGACCAATTTCACTTTTGGTTTTCAGTACAAAACGTTAATAGAAAAAAAAATTGTACATGGGCAGCAAAAGAAAAACAAGTGAAACTCGGGTACTGTGTTTTATTGCACCCAATTAATCGGTGTAAATCAATGCGGCATGTTCTATTTAAGTAATCATTGTTGAGCTGCTAGTGTTTGGTTTCTCTTGTGAAAGAGGAGTTTGAGTATCTTCGTAACTAGGATCTTGCGAATATGAAAAAAAAAAAACCCAAATGAGTAAGCGGAAATGTAATTTGAATATTACAATCAGATATTCAATTTATTAGAGAATGCAAAACATCTAATACATTCTAATACTTTCAGCCTAAATGACAAGAAAACATTTAGCGACAATGGGTTCATAACAATGAGGTGAGACAAGTTCAGTATTTGGAAAAACTAGGAATCCTCATTTTTCTTTTTCATAAAGGTTTTACCGATTAAACTTTGAAAGTAATGTATACTAATGTATACATTAGTCATTTGAAAGAATGACTAATGTATACATTTCGGTTTTCTCTCTTGTCAAAAAGTGGCCCAAAAGTAAAAGAAAAATGTTCATTTTGGGTCTTAAAAACTATAACAAAGGGTTTAAAGCAGGGGTCCCCAAACTACGGCCCGCGGGCCAGATCCAGCCCGCCTCCTCATTTGGTCCGGCCCCCTGAACAATACCGGATCTGGCCCGCCTCCTCATTTGGTCCGGCCCCGTGAACAATACCAGAGAGCATTCAGTGCTTTTTTCATATATATGTGGATTTTTCTTCAACCACCAGGGGGCTCTTGAGCAGATATGAAACTTTGTTTCCCTCAATGGAATATATACTAGTCAGTACCAGTCACCGTTTCGCTCACGGTTTTTTTCCATTTGCATTCTGGGTAAAAATCTATCTACAAACGCGAATATGTCATCGGCAGTAATCCAGCCTACTATCCAACTTTTCTAAGGTTTCTTTCTCGAAAAACTAAGACCGGCCCCCGACCAGAAAAGGGAACAGTCATGTGGCCCTCGCAGGAAAAAGTTTGGGGACCCCTGGTTTAAAGTTTTAAGGAAACTCGGTGTACATCCATCAGCTTCATGTTTGTATCGTCAATGTTCTCATTCCTGCATGGAACAGCGAGTCCCGTTTCAAGCAGAACAGGACTTGCTGTTCTGCATGTTTTAGTGTTTAGTTGCAGCCACACAACTGACTTAAATGAGTGGGTGATTAACAGGCCTCTGCAGCACTTGAAGACATGCAGAGGAGGTAATGCAATAATTTTAATTAGGTGTACTGGAGCAGAGATGCTTTTAAAATACAAAAGGCAGCTGGCCCAAAGGATCAGGTTTGATAACTAATGATCTAGTCTGTTGAAATTTCTACAAGACTCAAGTCATACTGCTTAAAAAAAAGTTTGAGTATGTAAACTTCTGAACCTAAAGAAACGTTTCCTTATTATTTTTCTGCCATTTAACAAATAGCCATAATTTTGATAAGAACCGACCAAACACAAGTATTTAATTTTATTTAATGTCAGACAGTAAGAAGAATGTTTGTATTTTTGTACAATATATGTAAATATTTGATTTCAAGCCTGGCAATGCCTTGAAATTCTCTTAATGAATCTTGAGATTGTTGCACTGTTAAACCAGGTGCCATTTTAATGCCTTCATGCAGTGGCGCAACTACACATTATTCAGGTGGATGCAAAAACATAAATTACCTCGTTATGTGTGAGAGGTGAAGGAGCGTGAGGCACGCTGAAGTGTACGGGAAAACATAATCGGCACATCGCCCCCTCCAGACGGGGTTTTGGCGCCCCCTCTGGTGCTGCGCCCCTATGCGTTGCATATGCTGCATACCCACTTTTTGCGCCTCTGCCTTCATGCTAACTGAGATGGATCATATTTCAGACAGAAGACACAGCTTCCTTTCACTTTGATGGAGAGCAAGAATATGTCTTGTTCATCCTATGTTCACTGAGTTAGATCAAAGATTTTCCATTTTCTTTTCGTTTCAAAAAGGTTGGAGAAGTCAGAGATGCAAGATAGATTTGATTTGCTGTGACAGAGCAAAGGACAGTTAATTGATGACAACGATTCACCGAAGCACAAGAGTCCACAGAAATATCTCCTGTGTGTGACCAAAGTATCACAGTGTACTCCCCTCTCAGGGCTGTCTTTACTGTGAATTGCTTTTGCAAAGAATAAGAAAAAAAAAGTTGCTGTGGTCAGAAGAGTGCCCAACAATGCAGAAAACTGAAGACATCATAGATTGTCAGTTTTCTTGCATTTTTAAGTAGCTTTGAGGTGTAAATGGAGCAGAGAGACAGAGAGGACAGAAGATGTAGCTATGATGCCAATCTAACAAAAACAACAGAAATGTCTCTCTATACTACTATCTTATCTGCTTTTGGCCATGGTTGCTTTAAAACAGGTTACACCTTTTTGTCCCTTTAATGACAGGGTTTTTGAGAGGTTTTGTTTTTTTGTCACTTAAATGTTTTAAACATACCTATTTAATCAAATATTGAATATCCCCACCATGCATCCAAATGAGCACACCAGTCTGTAATATGACAAGGCAGGGTGCTTTTTCCAACTTAAAAAATGTGAGGATATAAATGTTGAAAACTGCTCAAGTACAAAATGGTGACCTGAAGAAAAATCATCAGCAATCATCCTTGGCCTGCTAAATGAAACCCAAATATTTAAAACAAAATATACATAGCTGAAAGTCTTCATGAGCTTCTTTGCTAGCTTTTGGTACTTCCTCTGTATTTCATAACAATCCATGTTATAAAAACTGTTAATTCTTCAATAGATTAAATTATCTTTTAGATGTTTAAATGGAGAAAAATATGGATATTAGCAGCTTTGATTTAAAATATAACCCTGAGATATCCTTCAAGTCTGATGTTTGCGTTTTGTAGAATCAGCAAGTCAGAAGCAGTTTTACAATCCTGCAAGCTCCTCCGGTGCCTGTTTTCCTTTAACAAAGTTAAGACTAGAATAGCCTGAGTGGTTTACAATGCAGGCAACACCTTTATCATTTCTGTGACAGGTGTTAGATTGGACATAATGGTTACACAAGAGTAGTCAAACACAGACATAATTAAAATTAACTATCAGAGCAAATCCCAGGCATGTTGTCCATAATAACGCGGCAGTGATTAGAGAACATCTAATGAATGGCACATTATGTACATAAAGATCAATCAATGCCAATGGCATGAATTATTGCAAGACCGTCCTCACTTCAATGGATTACAATATGATTTTCCTTGTGTTACCTTAAATAAAATTACAAACGAATGTAAACTGAAACATTAAAACAAATAATGATTATGTAAAGATTTTTTTTTAGCCAATACTGTGTTTAGTCCACATGCTACTCTTGGTGCAATTACAAAAGAAATCTGGATTTATGTCTAAAGTATTTCTTTAAACACATAGTCCAAGTTTAATACAGTTGCAAGAGGAACAAAAAGAGAAAACAAGTAGGAACACATGGAAAATAACATTGTACCACAATATGATCATAGATCAAAGCAGCATGTTGTCCACAACAAAAACTAATAAAGTTGCTTGAAAAGCTTCTAATAGATCTTGTGACGGGGTTCTCTTATGCTTGGACAAAAAAAAAATGACTGCCCAAGGCCAGAGATCACTTTAGTGAAATTTATTCAGTTCTTCAAGTGAGCAAAAAGGTGGCAGGTGAAGAATATATATACAGGGACGTCCAGGCAGGTTAAAACAGACAAAACAACAGTACCTTCAAGGTAAGAGTCCATCACCTTCGCTGTGATCTGGCAGGAGTCTAGTCACAGACTGCCTCCCAGAGCCCTGCTTTTAAAGCCACAGGCTCCGCCCACAGAAAGACCAATCAAGCAAACAAAACAATTAAACAATTAAACAATTACTTCCAACTCAAATGAACTCTTAAAGGATACAAAACAATCATAATAATAAAGAAAATAAATAAACTTGTAATCAAAAATACAATAATCAATTTAATAGAGAACACTCAGTATACTCCAATGACGTCATCATGATTCCCTCCCGGCGCGCCACAATCCGGAAATAACCCTTATTGACAACAAAACCGGGAAAATGTTTGGAAGTGAAAACAGATTAGGATAGATACGCTAACCGAAGCAGGAACACCGCGTGTGCACCCACGATGAACCGCATCAGTCTAAGCCGGAACAGAAGTTGGTTAGCGATTGTGTAGGTTTATGTATATATGTGTACACATGTTGACACGGACTCATAATTAAGTCCCAGCTCGTGACGGCTCCTCCGTCACAGGTCTGCAAAGGAAAACAATATACGTGGCTTCTCATTCCTGGAGAAAATTTCAGAACATTCTGTCACCAGCTCTTTTCCAAACAACTTTATGAAACACTCTAAACAACAGCTGGATTGACCATAATACTGTAAATTAAACATAGGAAATACAGAAAGGCCCAAGAATAAAAGGTAATGAAACACCCAAGAATACACATCAACAAAAAGTAGAATACAATACAAATGGTACCAGAAGTAAAAATGAGTCCAATGTCAATAACTCACACTGGGTAAAAAGCCATAGGAGTGGCATGGAAGAGAGCTTTTAAATTAGATTTAAAAATGTTAATATAAGGTTGCAGGTTAATGTTTATTGACTAAGCATTCCATTGCATTCTGCAGCTGCAAGATAAAATCTTCATCTGATGACCTGAGAGCATATATGAGTGTAGGAGTTCTGAGAAAAAACATCTCAAAATACTTCAAAATTAAGACTTAGAATGGCACAGAGATAAAAAGTGAATCAGTGAAGGGTAGCACAAATTGAAGGACTCTGCTCTTGTTCAAATATGCCTTTCATCTTGTACAAGATGTGAGCAAAGAACAGAAGACCATTTCTAAAAACGGGGCCATTACACTAAACAAGACATAAGGTTATAAAAGCATGGGCTACTCTTTCAAGATTTCTTTTAGACAAATCAGGCTTCATCTCAACTGCTTCTGTTGAAAACACAGGGCATGTTTTCCTTACTTTCAAGTTTAAGGGATCCGTTTTTACACCCAATTTTGAATTAAAGCTCAATAAGAGATGCCAGGAAGTGCACAGGTTCCTTCCTGTGCACTTCAGTCTAAATAACATAAGTCCAGGCTGTCTTTAAAATATTAAAGATTTAATACCATGCATTTCCTCCTATGAAGAAGGGAGTCAAGGAGAATCTGAACAGAATAGTTGCCAATGTGATTCAGTTGGGAAAAAAATCTGACAGATGTCAACCTAAAAAAACAAGGTAATACCATGCTTTTAGTAAATGGTATCAACTGGCATGAGAAAAAAATGGTAATCTATAAAAGGACGAGACTGACAAGGTAGTCTTGTGGCTCCCCCAAAGCGAAGCCAGGAGAGCTGGAGACAACAAAATTAAAAAGTAGATCCTAACACTAGGATGGAAGGGGCTCAACATTTGATACCTAATGGCTGCTCAAAGCTAGAGATGATGATCTTGTAATCTAAAGCATTGAAATCCACTGCTAAGTTCAGCAGCACTGAACTTAACCAACTGCTGATACCAATTGTATAACAATTAAGCCGCAGAGAATGAGTGTTGTAGCATTAACCTCTGTCCTGAATACATCAAGTGGTATGATCAAGTTTGTGTTTCATGGTTGCTAGGAGGACAAGCCACAGTTTTAAATAGCTTCTCACACCTTTTACTCCACAATAATGAACTCTATATACCTTACAATTGCCTTATTGTCTTTTTCAGAGAGGTGGCAAGATTTGCTACTGTTATATTACTCATTCCTTCTTGATATTGTATGACCACATACCTGATGCATCAAATCATTATTGTCAAAACCTCTCCTTGTATGTTTATTGTCTGATTCATAATTGGTTACTGTATTGTTTTGTATGGTGTGAAGCACTTTGAATTGCCTTGCTATATAATGAACTAAGCAAATTAACTCAACTTCAGTAAAGTTGATCAAACATATAGTAGAATATCAAGTCCTGTTTTCTTCCTTAACCTTTTAGCTCTCACAGAATAAGGGCCTTTTACAGTTTGGCTCAGATTTGACTAGATAACAGGTAAAACACTTCTTGTCTTGTCACTTCTTGTCTTCTTGTTTCCCTAAAGTTGGATTGACTTTTGCTTTAAATTGGTAAACAGAATTCAAATAGGTGGTAAAATATTATTTTACTATGGCTTCATATAATAAACTGCATTCAACCTGCAGTAAACAATCCAGTGACTGGAGGAAAGACATGTTGATCAATCCAGAAGAAAAAAAATAAAGCCAAAGATGTCTTTGCAATGAAGAGAAATTCACTACTTAGGAATGCTATTCTTAGAACACATTCTATTCTTACCACTTGCTATTTGGTGTGAATGTAGTATGTGGAGTGAGTCTTATTTTAGTTTCAAGGCGTGATCATTTCCAGCAAACAGAAAAAAAACTGAAAGAACCTGATATACTTCCATGGCGGGAGGAGGAGACTCACGGTAAATTGGGAGCACAGAATGAAATGGAAGTTGGCATTCTGAGGAGAAGAGACACGTGGGTGGTGCTCATAATAAGCAGAAAAACAGGAACTAAGTGATAACATGTAACAAAGTACACCTGCACACCTGAGCAAAGCCACTCCTTGTCCAGAGTGGCTCAGAGATGGTTGACTAGCTGAAGCAAGAGGTTGGTCTAAAAAGGACTGCAGAGGATTTTAATTTCGTTTGGGAGAATTTTTTTTGAAGACTGTAATTCAATGCATTTGTATATACATATAATTCGGAATTCCATCGACAGCAGCAAAAATAGACTTTTTTCTCCTGCTTATATGCACTCCTGAAGAAAATGTGGCCTAGGAACATACTGGTCCTTCTTCTGTTCTGCTATGGTGAGTAAAACCAGCTAGTACAGATTTATCTTTTTTTAATTTGAAGATGTATAGATGTAGATGTTTCACTCAATTAACTATTAATTGAGGTAATACTATAAAAAGCAAAAAATAGTTACAACCACCAGCACATGGAAAAAAAACCTCTGCCACTCATTAATAATGAAGGAAAGTCTGAGAACTCCATCACAGGAAATGCTGGTTTATTTTAATGTTAATTCAAGACTGTATCACTTTTAAGTACACTTCTTTAAGTATAATGTTTTAAACATATCCGTTTAAGTTTTTTGACTGTCATAGGTGTTATCTCTACCATCTCCAGGTTAGTAAATAAACTAAAAAAAAATCATTTAAGTCACTTTCTATGTAAGATAATTCAGAGCAACAAAAAGTATGATGTCCTGCATGCTATTTTCTAAAGCCTGTCTTGAAATATTAGAAATGTATTGTATAAAAAGTAGGTGACAGGCA
Organism: Poecilia latipinna; assembly: GCF_001443285.1. Taxonomy (NCBI): domain Eukaryota; kingdom Metazoa; phylum Chordata; class Actinopteri; order Cyprinodontiformes; family Poeciliidae; genus Poecilia; species Poecilia latipinna. Next base: position 505,864 of record NW_015112721.1, read on the forward strand.
GGATTAAGTAACAGCAGTTTTGAGTTTCAGTTATAAGCAGACACAAAGTCCAACTCCAACAATACTTTCTGTGACGCCCTGAATCCAGGGTGTAATATCACACTGGGCTCTGAGTCACCTATTGCTCAGGATAAAAATATGTTTGAAAGTGAAAATTTTATTTACTGCGTATAATAACTTGCCATCACATTTGAAGACTAAAAAGCAGTTTAAAATGCCTAAAACTTGTTCTTTGACACCTTTTCTAAAAATGATTGGAACAATAACTATTAAATTTGTTGAATAAACTTGAACAATAAACAAACCAAGTAAATAAGCAGAAATACATTTTCTCCCTTTCTCCAACAGCAAGTCCCTCAACTGGAAATGACCGCGTGTATTTCAGGTCCAAAAACTTTAACAATGTTCTTCACTGGGATCCTGTGGAGCCTGCTTTTCCAGGCCAAAAAGTTCTCTATAGCGTGCAGTACTGGAGGTAAGATCAGAGTATTGAATGTTAATTGTCATTAATCTAAAGTCTCCGAAGAGGCCATTCTCCAGATGACAATACACAAAAAGAAGTCTAGTACAGACTTCCAAAACTGCTTAGACAACATAGTTGTTCAAATTTCAAAGAAATTTTTGTGTTTGTGTTTTTTGCATAAATTAGCAGTTAACTGCTAAGTCCAATGAACTATGCTGTAACTCCAAATTAAGATTATCCCTACTCACTAATCAAAAGTACTCCACTTTAAAACCAATAAGGGTCAACACTTTGAATAAACCTAGTCTATTAAACCATTGTCAACTACACAGCTGCAAGTTTTGAAATGTAATTAATATTCAAGTGCCATCCATGGTAAAGATAACTATCAGTATTGAGTAACTGGCCTCATTGGTCTTAGATTTTTCCTGAGCAAACAAAACTGTAGATTATCCTTATTTTTAGTGTTTACTTATCTCACACGTATGAATAAAAAGATCTGTTTTTGAGAATGCATATTTGTTCAAATTGCTATGCAACTATGTTGAGTGTGAAACTGTTTAAAAATTAAGAATTGAATCATATTTAAAAAAGCTACACATAGCTGAATACAGGATGCTTTTTCCATTTACATATATGTCAAACACTTGTTTTTTTAAAGAAGATGAGCTCAGTAAATAGGATATGACTATTAATTTTAAGCTGCAATTCTTTCTTTACTATTGTGCTCAAACTAAAAATGTTATTTCAGCTAATTACTAACAGGACAGTTTTGCAGAAAAATATCAAGTGCCACCCCATTCCTGTTACATTTCTCTAAGGCGTCATCACCTGAAATGACTAAACTGAAAGAATCAAATCAACCACCTATAAAATCCATTTCTAGGTCGAAATGATGCATGATTTTATACCTTGAGAGACATGTGGCCTACTGAACAGATACAATCTTGAAATGCTCATGGTATTTTTAAAGCAAATAAGCATTTGATTTGAAAATACTCAATACATTTAATTGCAATCATTACAATAATGTTTACAAAACTGCAAATGAAAAAAATGTTTTATTGTAATTTTTGGAGGGCTCTTTTAATTTAAGTATCATACATTCATATGACCAATAGCCTATCTTTGGCCAATTAGATGGTCTCCTAGTGCCATGGTGCTCATGCCTGAAAAAGCATGTAATGACTAAATTGAAGGAAAGAGGGAAGAATATATTCCTTATATTGTGCATTGACACCTTGCTTGCAACTATACAAGCTCTGAATGAGAATGTAGGAACTTAATTTTGTCTGCAAGATTGAATTGGTTTAGTAGTTACACAATTAATGCGGTTGTGAATTTCCAAAAGACTGACTATACTGTCTATTGCACCGATTACAGGGGTGATGATCAGAACTACTTGAAAAAAATGGAGTGTCAAAACATCACCAGCCTGTCATGTGACCTAACTGCAGAAACCCCATCAGTGTATGACGTTTACTACAAAGCTAAAGTAATGGTTAATGGGAGCTGTCATGGCATCACCACCTCCTTTAATCCCTTGAGAAACAGTAAGATTCTCCACACACGTTATTTTCTGATGTACTTTATCACAAATGTATTCTCCTATGACATTCATTTATTGTTTTAATTTTCTGTCTGTAGCTGTCTTTGGTCCACCAGTTTTGTCTATTCGCACAACAGCGTCTAGCCTGCATGTCAACATCACGGTGCCAAAGGGGCCAAATGGAAAATCCATTCCAAATATCATCAACTCCACCAAAAACGCTGTGCTGGAGTACACCTTAAAAATAACCCGTCCACAGTGGGCTGCACAGGTTTGTTGACATTAACAAACATCATGAACATATGTTTATCTTGTATTAGAAAACAAGTTGCATTAAATATATTATTGAAACTGGATAAAATATTATGGTAAAAAGCAGGCATAAATATATATTTGATTTTAAACAGGAATATTTTATTGGCATAAAAATCGCTACTCTTCTGGGGATTTTGGTTAAAATTTGAAATTTCATACACAAACTACGAAAGACAAATAGAGGGAAAAAAAAAACTATAGCACATAAAATACTTAATTTAAAAAGGACCGATGTTCACCTAAATCTTTTTTAAATCTTAACTTAATAAGAATTACAAATTAAACTAAATTAAATGGACCTTAATTAAGCATGTTCTGGAGATCATTTCAACATAAGCATTGGTTTGAAAAGCAGTCTTGTCCAAAGCTAAATGTGCACATAGTGATAAGTCTGACCTTTGAGCAACAGCCATCTTCAGCTCTAAAACTGTAGAGTCGACTGTGAACTACCATTTAGTTCTCCCAGTTAGATTGTATAAAATTGGTTTTCTGAAGTTGATTTGTTGAAGACTCTGGAACACAATGACATCTACAAACGGATGGATAGAAATACAAATAATGAAGCAGATCGGTTTTGTTTTTCATAACAGGAAGGTTGCAGTGGTGTCTGTTATTGTGCTATGGCCTTGTCTAATTCCAAACAGTGGGTAGCTCAAAATATAGTTTCCAAACATTTTCCTGTTAAAGATATATGTGTGTGTGTGAATTATGTTTTTTTCCCCCTTTTCAAATTTACCCTCTTTTCAGGGTAATTACACATCTGTATAAGAGCATTGTCAGACATTGTGCTTTACTGCGTCTGCTGCAATATTTATTTTTTTAAGGAAAACACTTTGGTCTTACTTTCCAAAAATGCGAGGTCAATTTGACATATTCTGCCTGCAGTGAACTAAATGTCAATTTATTCTCCTATCCTGCCGTATCTCCAGGTCCTCAAAAGCAAAAATAACTACTTTGACATCAACTTAAAGTACAACGAGTCCGTCTACTGTGGCTATGTGGTTTACAAAGCTACTCCAGAATGGGGTCACTCAGACAGTGAGAATGCATCCTTCTGTGAAACTCTGCCAGGTGAGCAAAATGATTATCACAAATTTCATGCTGGAGTTGATTGATTTTAACAATCATGATTTATATATTTTTAATAATTCAAGTAAATTAGATTTTGCTTTAAATACTTTATATGCGTTTTAAGAATTTGATTGGACGTAGCAGGAACCATTAGAACATTTATAAAAATGTGATACAACTGAAAGCAACAGTGTCACTCTTAACAGCTCTGGAGTCACAGCTGCTGGAGAGATGATGCACCAATTGAGACACTTGAAGATGGTGCATTTTTCCCAAATGCTGCTTTAATCAGTTTGACCAAATCTTCTTAAGTGATTGCAGCCACTTGGAAATAATGCAGTGTTTAGTAATAGATTGCTATAAATTGTTGTAAAACCATCCTTTGCAAAACAGTCTGCACTATGAACACCATTACAGCACAGAAAAGTCTAACCAATTAAAGCTTGTTACACTGCAGTTTCAGATTGAGATGTGGCCTTACTATTGTTGACCATTTAATCAATAATAATGGTTTGTTCTATAAAAATTATTGGGAAACTAACTTTCTACATCATTAGAGTTAAACTGAAAAAATATATTTTTTCACATTTTCAAAGATGACTTCTCCTTTTATCCTAATATTTTCAAAATGTATACAGTCAATCCAAGCTTATTCAGAAGGGAGTCCTCTGTAAGTTTCTCTGAACACATTATGCAAGATCCTCACAACAAAACAATTTTCAGAAGCAAATACAGCTTTCAGAACATTTTAGTGCATTTAGTGGATTTAGCAGTTGTACAGGGATACATTTCCCTCTAAAGATGCCTAAGCATACAAGTCATAATGGAATTTTTTCCTCTGCAAGCTTTGAAGTACCTCAGAGTGTCTTAGTTTAGAGCTACATCTGGATTTCCCCATGACATGACAGTAACACATACTTTCTCCTCCTTTAGATGATCCTCATGTACCTTTTCTGTGGCCTATCCTGGGTGCTGCTGTTCTGGCAAGCATAGTCATAATATCAGCTGTGTGTGTGTGCAACTATGTGAAGGGTGGAGACTCAGTCATGATAAAGGCACTGGTAAGTCCGTTCTGTCGTCATAGTCCTTTCCTTGAAGCAACAAGGAAATCTTGCCTTACAGGAATATCAAGCCACAGAATTCCATTACTTGAGACATTCACATACCAGTTTTATTTTAGTGATGTAAAAGAAAAACTGATTTGCTAAGGTGCTTTCTATTGTCAGTATCAAACATGTTAGCATTGCTCATTGTATAAATATTTCTAGAAATTAACAGAGCTCTTCTCACTGTCTTCAAAACAGGTAATATCCCCCAGCGAACGTAAAGTTATGGAAAATCCAGATAAGAATTGCAGGCTTTCTAACGTTTCTAGGAAGGACACAAACCAAATAGTACACAACAAAGACAATACATCTATAAGTGCTGAGAACTCTCCGTATAGCCCGCAAAACCCTGTCACAAGTGCACAGTCTTCTGGAAGCTATGCTGCGGTTGGAGTCCAGCCCCAGGATTCGCTGTTTTCTGTGAAAGCAGAAAGCAGCGAAGAAGAACCCCAGATGGAAGTAGGAATTGTTCAACCATTACCCTCATATGCTGCAAAACAACTACCCAACATTAAACCAAGTTGGAGTGATCCCGAGCAGCAGCCACTGGTGCTACAAACTGTAAGAGGCAACGATGGACAACTACAACTCGCATTTCAACTAGGTAACACAGACAGGAAGCTTCTCTTATCAGACGTAACCTGCCAGGATGGACCGTTTAACTCTTTTGAAAGAGTAGACAGTTTAGATGGGAGAGATTCTGGCTGTTATGATAGCATGGTTAACACACCAACCAGCTTATACTGCAACACCAGTTACTCCTCCGAAACAACGGTTCCTGATTTTCAGCAAGAATGTCAGACCACGTTTCCCGGTGATGCCATATTTCAATCAGGGTACAAACAAAACTGGATGCCTGAAAGGCCACATGGACCCATCGACATTCACAGACACTTGAACCTTCATTAGACAAGAAAAAACACAAAGAGGACATTAGGAGACATGAAGGTCAGGTGTGAAAAGGAAATGAAAAACTTTCCTACACCATAAGAACATTTGTCCAGTTTTTTACTCTATAAATCCACCTCCCCAGCAATATTGGGCAAAGACTGTTTTTCTCCCCTCGCTGGTGGAAGAAGAAGTTGACCAGAAAAAATGGGAACTAGAAGGAAAATGTAGAACTTTGAGAAAACAAGCAGATTTGCATGAAAGTGCTGATGGTTATGTAAAAGCAGTTCTGTATGTAAATTTTCACTCCTTCATGTGACAAAGGATGGTTTGTAGTGTTTCTCGATATTTTATATATTACTATTTATAACTTATATGCCACAAATTACTCAAGCAAATAATGCCAAAACATATGCATGTACAATGAATGCATTTGTGTGCCATTGCCACAACTACATAGAGATTTGTAGATCTGGTACATTGTAACTAATTTCCCAACTCAGACTTCTTTAAGGTTTGTCCTATTTCCCTTTTAGCAAATTCTGATTTCTCTTAAAACTATGGTTAACCCAACACCCAAGAGTCAAAATATTTCTTATGAATTTTTATTAATTGAAAGGTAACAGACTTCTCAATTTGTGTCACATATCTACAAATGCAGTAAAGTTCTCCAAGTAAATGAGATGTCATTTACTCATCTCACTGACTAATGTTTTTACACAACTCAAAATATAGTTGTGCACTGTTTCACAAGAAATTTGTAACTAGATGAATAATTCATTTATTCTAACCACGTATGTCCTCATGGATTATTATTTATACAACGAGGAGAGGAGATGTCATCGTGTGTGTATGAGAAAGCAGTCAGTGTTGCATAAGTCTGACGGTAAACACAATTTCACTATTTTGAAACCGAGAAGACATAACTAATGAGGTAGCATTTTTAGCTAGCCTGGTAAAAACCAGCCCCTTGCTCTTTACTTTGCTTCATACAGATGGTCGGGACCCTCAGATATTGAAAGACGACTTCTTGTTGGAGGCGTGTGTTCTGCTGAAGTTTTAAACGATTAAATCTCATTTTACCCAGACGATAACATTTGACCATGATGTATTTAATGTGCCAGCTCAATCATGAAGAAAGCTATGATATGAAGCTTACCAGAAATTCTACACACTGTAAGCAACCATCTCCCTCTGCAAAGAGAAAAGCGCTAAGTATCCTACAGAGTTTCTTTTTCCGACTTTAACTGCTCAATATTTAGAAGTGTGGTCAACATGGACTTCCTCTGCTGCCACTGCAAGACTCCAACCATAGGCAGACTACAACTCTAAAACAACCCAGAAATTCAATATTATTGTTCAAAACTACTTTTGTTTGTGGATTGGCTAGGATGAAATGCATCCTGAGAAATTGAGCTCAGTTGGAGAAATCCCAGACAGACCACTGAAGGGAGATGAGAATCCAGGAGATTTATATTGGAAGGCAAATTTTAAGCTGTCTTTACCTCAGTTAACATTACAAACATTAAACAGTCTCCCTACACATGTATTGCAAGTATTCATCCTCCTTACAATGAACTACTCAAAATAAAGGCATTGATTTTTAATTATCTATGTTTCGTTACAGATTGAGTTGGACAAAATTTTCACTAATTTCCTAGGGCATGTTTACTATATACCGTTCAAGTTATTTATGCAATATAGTTTTCAAATACATGTCACTGACCGTTATTTTACCACAATGCGACCATCAGTCTGAAAGTTTTCTGAAAACAAACCTTGCTGTGCCATTGTTTACCTAGCCACAATGTAACATTTGTCAGAGACATAGGAAAATAAGTGTTTTCAGTCTTTTGAAATAGATGGAAGATGAAACTACAAACTAGAACATTTTCCTCCCATCGTATTTCAGTATTATCTATGATGCATAGAAACTCATGCCTTACTTTGTGTCTTGAAATAAGAAAATGTTTTTCAAACTTGTTTTAAATTTGTACAGATTGTTTGCTGTTCTTTTAGTGAAGGAAAAAATAACCTGTGCCACAATAAAGTAATATTGGGAGGTGGTGTCGTGGCGCAGTATAAGCCACACTGATAAGAGCTTGGTTTTTAAAGCTTAAGTGCAATCTTTTATGTACAGCTGTAAAGTAATAATGTGAGGTGTGTTCAGAGTGATATGAGTAACTATGTACAAAACAATGAAAATGTATATCTATCGCTGTACAAAATGTCACAATTTCTCTTGAATGTCTGTGTTGTAAAGTTAAAATTATGAGTGTACATATATATATGTGTATATTTTTAAACTAGTGTAAACTTCCTTTACATAAAGGAGATTGTCAACTGTGGAAAACAATAAAATGTGAATTCTGTTTTGGGTTTCTAAGTAACAGAGGTCAAAGTATCTACAGCATCAAGTGTGATAAGTGATTGCTCTGAGCTCGGAGACATTTGTCATAAGATAAAAGGGGAGAAAAATGAAAGAATCCAAAGTTCAGCTTGGCAGCCTTTTTACAAGAAGTGAATGTTTGCAGTCAGTGTGTGCTTAAGTTAAACATTTCTGGATCTATGTTTATATTTTTCCATACTAGAGGATTTGCACTGAAATCAAATGCCTAAGAAAACACTTTAGTCACTTTCCTTAAAGGATGACTACAATAAACATGAACTGCTAAACCAGGATAATTTTCTTATTTTTTTAGACTGGGTACTTTTAATAACATAAATATACTGATGGGATATTTTCCAATTGTCTTGACGTCAATTTAAATTTGAAGCTCAATGGCTATTGTTAGTTTTGCTATGCAACTGCTACCCAAATAGGAAATCTTGTATTTTAAGTCTGACGTACATGCAGATGAAATAAGAGAGCCTCTTTTCACTTTTACAGAATATGGTTAAAATAAATAATTGTTTACATAAACGGTTTTTGCAGAAACCATGATAGTTTTTTGAGGCCATCACTACTGTTCCCAATAGATTTACAAAGATTAAAAAAAGAAAAAAAAGGGACAAAACAAGACCCAGAAAAAGGCCCAGCTATAGGGAGGCAGTACTTTTTACATTTACAAGGAACGTAATAATTTTGTGGAGAGAGAGGCAAATAATTTTGAATTGGTTAATTTTTCTGCTTTGTAATATAGTCAAATCAGTTTAAACTCAACAACTAAGTTTCTATCAGCTGTAATACAATTTAAACCATTGATGTATGTTTACAGTTGTTTGTAGTGAAAAAAAATATCTTTCACTGAAAGATATATTTTAAGGCTTTTAACCATTTATGTTTATGCTCACTGCATTAGAAAAACAAAACAAAAAAAAAACAAAAAACAGAAAAGGCCATGACACAGTTTTTACATTTTGAACAACTTCTAACATCGTCTGTGTAAATAGATTGTTCCCCCCTATCATTCTGTTATTTACTTATAATTATAAAGATGACCTCAGGACTCCAGATTTGTTTTTAGCAACCCCAGTGGTGTCAAACTTTAGGAACTACTGTTTTAAAGGAAAGTCAAGTTAAACTTTTAAGGAGAATATAAGACATTTGTTCACATGCACTTGAACTTCAAAAAGAAGACAGAACCTCAGAATTATGAGTTTAAAGCTTCACAGAACTTTCTTAATTGTAATCTATGACCAGTTAAATAGTTTCTTTGTGATCAGATTTTCACCACATCCATTTTTGAGTTTAGTATTTGCTCTCGATCCTTTGCTAAATAATTTCATAATCACTTTTTTTGTAATTTCAGAAAACACCAGATTACTTGACATTATTCAGTCTCTCTTGATACTTCTTTCCCATCTCCCCCCAAAGTTTTTGAAAAAAATAAATAAAATTATTCTGGGACCTGTCAACCAAACCCCAAAAAGGTTGATGTGAAGGACTATATTCCAACTAGTGGTTTCCAGGTTAAAGTGAGGATAGGTCTGATATTAAAAGGTTATTATAAAGATATGATTCAAAGCAAGTCAAGATCTGGAAGATGATTTCAAATTTTCAGAAAGGAAACTCACAACAGTTATTAATTTAACATTCAAAATGTCTCCTGTGAGAAGCAGCAAGTGAACTCCTGTGCAAGGAGCCAGTAACAAAATATTTAATCTATAAATGAGACAATACTTTTTCAAGAAAAAAAAGCATGAAGTGAAGAAATAAACAGGAAAAGCCGAATGAAATAAGAGTTCAAGTCGATACCAATCATTCAGACAAAATGCTGCAATAAAAAAAGAGAAACTTTAATGGCCAGACATTTTTTTGTATCAAGTTTCTTACAAGACAAGAAACCAGTCAGTTGCTGCTGTCAAGATTTTTCCACCATGCCCTTTGAATCTGTCTTTATATCTTGCTTATCTTTGGAAAGGGGAAAGAAATAATCATTCTTTAAATTGCCTACCAGCTCTGACATGTTCTATTCTTTCTGTCTGCTGGAAAACCCATCAATCTTTTCTTTCACATCTCCAAGTCAGGGTGATATCGAGGAGCACATTTCAGAGCAAACTCTCTTGAGTGCCAGAGCCATGATGAAACTTTGGAAGGAGGATGGTTGTTTGAATGAACCCAGTTTTTCCCACCCAAAAGGAATTTCAATCACTGCTGTGGGTTTGTGCCTGGCCCAGATCAATGAATTTGTTGATGGACTCTGAGTCTGGCCACTTCAACCATTTCTTTCACAAGCAGGACATGGATTAGAGAAACCAGGTTTGACATTTCTAGAAAATAAATTATTTTGAGAAGTAGCAACTTTAGGAAGATGAAGAAATTAAAATTATTTGGTTAATCTCTGAACATACAATTCTTCACAAATATAAAGTTCAAACACCAAAAGCATCTTTTGGATGCGTTTTTTATTTTTTACTTATAGCAGTCTAGATTATTTTCTGTAAAGAGTAATACAATGAATGTCTGAAAATTATAGTAATAAAAAATGTTTAACAATCTGGTAGCTTCAGAAAATCACATCTACTATGCTTTTCTACAAATATATGTTCATCTCTTGACAACTTTCTTTATTTTCTTTCTTTAAAGAAAGTTGGTTGACGTTTTGAAGAAAAAAAAAACATACTTCATAAAAAACAAAAATGCAAATTCATCCTAACCCAAAATAATTGGATTTGTTCCAAATTAGTGTGAACCACAGACCAAAACATTATGAAACAATATCATAGCTTAAAAAACAGCTTCACCATTA